>NW_027070378.1:142793-147006 GCF_002906115.3 Quercus suber
ACACTTTTACACAAATCTTAGTAGTATGTTGTTACAAGCTATTATTGATAGCAAAAAAATAATTTCAGTGGTGGGTTCAAATTAGAATTTAGAACCAGTAACAACTTAACACCTAGGATTGATATAGCACTTCTCAAAAAAAAAAAAAAAGCAATACACACAAAATTCACAACATTTTTCATAATAATTTAGTTGGCAAAGTTTTACTTGTTTTCATCTAGGTCCACTACTAACATTACTTTCTTACTTATCACTATCATCCATATTTGGTGCCAAAATTTCTTGTAATTAATTTTAATTGCTTTGGAATTTGTATTCTCTGGGTTACTTATAAGTGGGAGGGGAAAAAAAAAAAAGATATACACTGATAACTTACTATAGGCCCAAACTCCAATTAGGGTTAGAATGGACTAAATAGACTAGAATGGCCCGTAATTTTATTCAAAGGATAAAGGGGGGTTTCCTGTTCCACTGGAAAGGTATTGACAACATTATTAGTAGGAACCCAATTGACTACATGCTCGTATTTATAACAACTTAAGAGCATCCACAGCCGGAATGCTAATCTCATCCATTTTACCATCCCAAAAAGTCACTTTATCAATTATACAATACCATTTTACTATACATCCAGCATCCCAACTTTTATTTTCTTATCCTACTTATTAAAATAATATTTACACATTAAAATATATTATCCAACAAAATGCACTCCTCTCACAGAAAACGCAGCAACCCTGTTCCAAAAAAAAAACCACCAGAACCACCCTTGCCACCACCACCCCACCGCCCAGCAGCAACCACCACCAACACCAAAACTCACCACCAACAACAACCACAAGAAACAACCACCAGAGGAAAGGAAACACAAAAATTGCCAAAACTACCACCCACGATCGAGGAAATTGCCAGAAACACAAAAATTGCTGCAAACTGCCACCACCGATCGAGGAAATTGGCCAAGAAACACAAAAAATTTGCCAAAGAACACACCAAAAAACCCTTCAAACCACGACTCGAGAAAAACCACTTCCAAACCACACACTCGAGGAAATCACTTCAAAATCCACCACGCCGACTCGCCGAACTCCATAAGCCACCGATCAGCAACCCCAAGCCACCAATTAGCAAACCCAAGCCACCGATCAGCAAACCCACCCCGCCGATTTGAAACCCAGGCCGTCGAAAATACTCTATCACTGATTTGAAACCCACGCCGCCGATTTGAAACCCACGCCATCACCGATCAGCAAACGCCATCGCCGCCACGCCTTCAACGGACCTTGCTTCACTAATAGCGAGTCAGAGAGTGAGAGAGCGTAGATGAGAAAACAGAAAGAGGGAGTTGAGAAAGAAAGAACGTCTCAGCCCCGAGACAAAGAGAAAGAGAAGAACAGAGGAGAGAGAATAAAAGTGATTAAAAAATTTATACAATTGTGCTACAGTGCGATTCTACATGTAGAATCGCACTGTAGCACAATCCTAAATTTTTTTAGGATTCTTCAAATTTACAATCCAGCTGCTGACTCTTTTAAGTTTAAAATGCCAAAATTTCCTTAGATTTAGCATTTACAATTTCCACTACGGATGCTCTAACATTTCCTTAAGAAGACCTACGCGACAACAATTGAAGACTCGGCGTCAATCGTGTTTTTCCACGGTTCACCCCATCTTGAGTTTTATCAACTTATTTTGTCAAATTAACCCATACTAGACGCAAAGATTGACCTCTAGTTGTCGGCAGCTAGGACTTGTCTTTTGGATTAGCAGGACTTCTTTCTTTCTTTCTTTCTTTTTTTTTTTTTTTTTTTTTTTTTTTTTTTTGTGGGGAAAGGCTTAGAAATATAAGGAAGCATGTTTAGGGATTAGGCCAAAGTTTTGTACATTTTTAACCCATAAAATTTTCTCCAAATCTAGGTGGAATTCCAACTCATTTTGTGACCTTTATAAGACCGTATATAAAAATTTTATTAAAAATATAATTCATAAAATTATTTAAATAAATCACATAATTATTTATAAATCATTTAACTAAAAAGTATATATACATGGAGACAAACAAAATACTTTGGCTAGGCTCTTGCTAGCGCATTTGCCACCTGATAAGCGGTCCAGCTTCACTTCCATTAAATGCGTAGAGTACGTGAATTCACATACCTTTTGATATATATATATATATATATATATATAATCACTCGGTAGCGCTAATTTCTTTCTTTATTTATTTGCTTATCCATAAATCCAAAAAAAAAAAAAATGTTATAAAAATTGTTCTATTCTCCAAAGTTGGAACTAACCCTGAACTTCTAATCATGTAAAACTGTGTAAATCTATTGCACAGAAGCACAGAAACAGAGGGACACCTAAAGATTTTAGGAGAAAAATAAGAGAATGAGAAGAAGGATTTGCCCATTTGGGCATTTCAAGAGATGGCAAAATCAGAAAAGTGAGAGAGTGAGAGACATACAGGCGCCGCCGCCGCATAAGCTTTCCCATCTCATATCTCCCTGTGCTATATATCCCATCTCTCTCCGTTTTTCTTTCCAAAACTGTGCATTTTATTATGTGAGCAAACGAATCCCTTTATTTTTCTTAAACCTAAAGGTCGTGCTGAAAGCGAAGCGCTTTCCTCTCCGATTGCAATACACGCGCCGCCGCATAAGCTTTTTTCAGCCCTCCGTCTCTGCGCCTTATCTCACCAAATATGTACGGATTGCACCGGCACCACACACGTACTCAGCTCAAGCTTATGTCTCTGTTGAGTCTGTCAGAAGAAGATGTATCTTGCTCTTTGCCCGCCCGGCCGCCTCAGTCTTGCTTTTCTTTCCCACGCAAAAACATTGAGTTTTGGACATTTGTGAACCAAATAAAATAAGTAATGAAAAGGTGAGTTTTGCACTGACTAAACCAAAAAATCGCTAAATCACGTAGATGGAATTTTTTTTTTTTTTAGTTATTAGATGTGAGTGGGAGATTTGAATACATACGGTAATAAATATATGGGTGAATTCTTCCTATATATATATATATATATATATTTGGTACCTAACCTTTAACTTATTGATTCTAATTTGAATTTATCACTAAAATTACTTTTTTTCTTACTAATTAAAATCTCATAACAATCTGCCACATAAAATTTATTATGAAAATATTGTGAATATAGTATTTCTCATAACCAAAAAAAAAAAAAAAAATCAATTCAAATATAATTAGGATGAACTACGTAAAAAAAAGAAAAAGAAAAAAAAAAAAAGAGGTATTTGGTCGCTATCTTTTATATGGGAAAATAGCCAAAATAAAAACTAGTTTATTGCCACATTAATGGAAACAAAATTTTTATTTTGGTTGTTTGTCATGTTAGCAATTTCCATTAAAAAATAATGGCAAGAACCCAATTAACACGAAATTGAAAGGTTATAGATCAAATTGACACAATTGGAAGGTTAGAAACCAAATTGAAATATGATGTAAGGGCTGGGACACCATCCAATTGGAAGGTTATGAGAAGCAATGTCTTCTATTAGCCCTTTATTTTTCTTAAAGCTAAAGATCGTGCTGAAAGCGAAGCACTTTCCTCTCCGATTGCATTCCACGCGCCGCCGCGTAAGCTTTTTTCAGCCCTCCGTCTATGCGCCTTATCTCACCAAATATGTACGGATTGCATCGGCACCACACACGTACTCAGCTCAAGCTTATGTCTTTGTTGAGTCTGTCAGAAGAAGATGTATCTTGCTCTTTGCCCGCCTCAGACTTGCTTTTCTTTCCCACGCAAAAACATTGAGTTTTGGACATTTGTGAACCAAATAAAATAAGTAATGAAAAGGTTAGTTTTGCACTGACTAAACCAAAAAATCACTAAGGGAGTGTTTGGATTTATGATTTTCATAACTCAATTTTCTGTTTCCATAACTTATAACTCAAAAATGGTGGGACCTATAGTAAAAAGGTTGTTTGGCAAACAATAACTCTGTTTCCATTACTCAATTCTCTGATTTTTGAGTTATGAGTTATGAAAACTGAAAACACATTTTGGCTGTTTTCAGTTTTTATAACTCATAACTCAATGACATTTTTGTAATTAAACACACATAGGGGACCCACTCAGCCACAACTTTTGACCAATCTACTTTTTTTTTTTTTTTTCCTCTTGGTTCAGTCAGTTCTTGGTTTTTTTTTTTTTTTTTTTTTTTTTTTTTTTTTTTTTTTTGTT
>NW_027070378.1:147129-176104 GCF_002906115.3 Quercus suber
GAAAAAAAAAAAAAAAAAAATCCAAACATAGCCTAAATCACGTAGATGGAAATTTTCACTTTTTTTTATATAGTTAGTAGATGTGAGTGGTAGATTTGAAAACATACTGTAATAAATATATGGGTGAAGTCTTTCTAAATATATATATATATATATATATATATATGGGTAAAGTAGTATTTAGTCTCTATTATTTACACCATATTTTAACTTGGTATCTAACCTTTAACTTATTGATTCTAATTTGAATTTACCATTAGAATTACTTTTTTTCCTACTAATAAAAGCCCCATAACAATCTGCCACATAGGATTTAAAAAAAAAAAAAAAGGTATTTGGTCCCTATCTTTTATATGGGCAAACAGCCAAAATAAAAAACTAGGTTATTGCCACATTAATGGAAACAAAATTTTTATTTTGGTTGTTTGTCATGTTAGCAATTTCCATTAAAAAATAATGGCAAGAACCCAATTGACATGAAATTGAAAGGTTATGGACCAAATTGACACAATTGGAAAGTTAGAGACCAAATTGAAATATGATGTAAGAGATAGGGACCAAATACGTAGTTTATCTTAAATATATTTGAGTTGTTTTTATTTTTATTTTTTTGGTATGAGAAATGTTATGTCCACATTATTTTCATAACATTTTTACAACAAATCCTAAGTGGCAAATTGTTATGAGTTGCTATTGGTAGAGCAAAAAAGTAATTTAGTGATAATTTTAAATTAGAACCAATAAAAACTAATCACCTATAAATTATTGTGAAAGTGTTGTAAAAAAATTGTAGATGTATCATTTCTCTTTGGTCATCAATGAACGTCATTTTGTGTAGGTATCCCTAACGTCATTCTTTCTCCTTTGTACATAAAGATGTAATGAATAAATTCGGCTTTGCAATTGTTATGCTATTGGGTACCTCCAATAATTTTTCTCCTTTGAGGTCCATCCTTATTTCATAATATTCATAGTATTTTCAGTTTCTCACATCTTTGGTTAATGCACCTGGGCTAGTCCCTTGAGTATTTTTTTTTTCTTTCTTCAATGAAAATGAATTATTTTATTCTATCTTTTCGTTTTATTAAAAAAAAAAAATCACTTATGGTGGTGGCCCGGTGGGTGGAAAGATATGATGTTGATGCATTACAATTTTTTTTTTTTTTTTTTTTTTTTTCTTTTTTTAGGGGAAAAATTTTCATTCACAAAAGTGAAATATTTACATCAAAGAACAAAACTTCTAATGAAGGAGGAGGATCTTCAATCCAAATTACATCATTAGAGATAAATTTAGGAGCTTATAGATGTTGGCAGGGGCGGCACCAAGTGTAGTTCAGGGTGGTCACATCACATGACCACACTGACTTGAATTTTTTTTTAATACACCTTAAAAAATTTGAATTTTAAATTAATATGGATCATTGACACCCTAAAAAAAAAAAAAAAAAATCTTAACCACCATAAAAAACTTGAACACTTTAAATAACAATTTGAGCGCATTAAAAATTAAATTCAACTTCTCCAAAATTTTGGTCTGTTGAATGTTAAACAAAAAAAATGCGAAAAACGCTATGTTCACAATATTTTTGCAACATTTTCGCAATAAATCTTAAATACTAAGTTGTTATTAGTGGACAAAAAAAAAAAAAAAAATTCAGTGGTATGTTCAAATTAGAATTAGTAAAATCTTACCACATAGGCTTTGTTATGTAAGTGTTGCAAAAATGCAGTGGATGTAGCACTTTCAAAAATTGACCAAACAAACAAATTAGCCTAAAAGCTCAAATCAAGCGTTTAATTGTGATTTTTAAATTGTGTTTTCAAAGGGAATATTTTAAAATAACTATTTTTTTATTTAAAAAATGCACTCTTTTCAAATAGTTAGTTCGTTAGTGCTTGCTTTAGTCTTTAGCCGAATTTGTTGGATTTATTTGATATAATTTTTCAAAAAGGTAATGCATTTTGTTTATATTGTTACTTATTTAGGCAATATGTTGGTAATTGAAAGGGAGATTAGTAGTTTAATAATTGCTTAATTATGTATATTGAAAAAGATGTAGCTAATAACATTGATAGTGAAGCTATTATATCACACAATGATTTCAAAATATGAAAACTTGTGAAGAAAATTTTAAAACTTTATGTATTTATATATATTTTTTTCTCATTTTAATATATTTAATTTCTATTTTTATTATAAAAAAAAATTATTTAAGTTTTTTAATGACTACCTTGAAAATATTCTAGGAACAAGTCCACTGGACGGAGGTCTGGTATCCTAGGAACGTGAGTTTGTTGAATCTGAAATCCTTTTAACAAGTCTGTTGCTCTTCTATTCAAAGCACATGGTTCCAGGAGCTTTTCACCCTTTATAAAGCAATTTCGACAATTCCATAGCAACCATGTTTGGACTGGAAATTATTCTAGTTCATTTTGATTCAAACGGTGCATTAATTCCTCAAATAATTGAATAAAATTCAGTTGACCTGTGGAGAATTTTTGAAGGCTTTTTGAGCTGGATGACCAAACATATCTTGCAACTTCACACTCCCATAAAACTTGAAGCAAAGATTCAGGCCCTTGTTGAAAAATTTTACAACTGCCAGACAAAAGAACCCGACGACAAACAAGATTAGCCTCCAAGCAAAGACTTTTACTTTGTTGGGAATTATTAAGCATGTTTTCGCCGCTTTTCCTTGAGGATCTCCAGAGCTCTCAATCAGATTAGCCTCTGTTTCCAATTATCTCGCAATATAATATGCCATTTTGACAGAGAAGAGGCCATTCTTGGATATTAGCCAGTCCACCGAATCTTGAACATCAAAACGACTTAAATGAACATTGAGAATGAGTTCTCAGCTATATCATGACAGAACATAGCTTCAACCAAGTCTCCTCCACCATTTCAAGTCCGTATCTATAAGTTCCTGGATAAGCATGTTTTCTTCCAAATCAACCTGTAGGATTAAATGAACGTAAGCTGGCAACTGCAACCATTCGTCTTTAAAGATTCTAATATCTTTCCCAACACCAACACGCCAACATGAGCCCAACATGAGCCCTTTAGGAGGAGTGGTTCAGGTCTCCTCAAACAATACAAAGCTCATAATATCAATTGTATAAACCAGCAATCACATCGAAACATTTTCCAATCTTGTTATTAATAGGGTGTGTGTGTGTATATATATATATACACACACACACACTGTTAATAACAAGATTTTCTGTTTAGATTTCATCATTTTGCGTATTAAAATATACTCACATAAATTCTTAAACTCTCAAAAATAACTATATTTTTTAGTTAAATAATTTTAAATTTAAAATAGAAATCAGTTAAAAGAGTAATTTACTATTTTTCAAATAGTTCCTAAGTTTTAGGCTTTCAAATTTTTATCAACTCTCATCTATAGAAATATCCTAAAAATTAAGACACTATCTTTATCTCACTTTTAAATATTATTTCACCAAACCCAAAATAAAAAAATAAAAAAAAGCCTCATCTCACTTTTTTTTTTTTTTGGAAAATAGCCTCATTTCACTTTTAACATTATTTCACTAAACCCAAAATAAAAAATAAAAAGAGTTTCATTGCACACACAAAGCGAGTGTGATGATTCTAGTATATATATGCAATATTAATTAATTAAAGTCAAAACTGAGAGAAAATTCAGTTAAATCCCAAATTAGATTTCAATTGTGGGCTAATATTTTGACATGTGTCCACTAAAATATTTTAATTTTTGTGCCAAGTGAGCTAATAAGTCCAATATTAATGAATATAAAAATAAAAAATAAAAAACTAATCATATATCTACTCAACAAAAATCACCACACTTTTTATCTTATTAAAAATTAGAATAAAAAAATGATTATGTAGTAAATTAGGCAGAAATTTTAATATGCATTTACTTACGTTTATTTTTTCTAATAATTTAATCAATTATTTATATTTTTATGATAAAAAAATCCAATTAGATTTCAATTGGATTATATACAGTTAGATTTCAATTACATTCTCAATTTTGTACTGTAAGGATTTAGACCCCTAGAAAACACAATATGTTTAGCCTAATTTATTAGCCAAGTTGTTACTTGGGTTAATTATTCAAATTCATGTTAAACATTTATTACATGTATCATGCACAGGGGAAAAATAAATAATACAATATGTGATGACTTAGGAAAACCAATAAAACAACTTGTTTCAAGGTAAAAAGCCTGGGAGGAGATATCCTAAGAGAACAATCTACTATATCAAATTGAGATTTACAGTCAAGGATACCAATTCGTAGTAAACCTCACAGATCTCATAGGAGTAACTCTCAAGGCTTGAAAAATGTGTGTCAGGGTTTTCCTTTTATACCTAGCAGTGTTGAACTCAAACCTTAAACGTTTCATGGGCTATTGGGTCTTATTTAAAATTCTGCAAATTCGCAGTTCGATCGATTGAAGCTCTCTCTCAATCGGTCAAGCTTTTCAATTTTTTAATTCTCTTTTATGTAGTTTGTACATTCTTGAACCTTGACTATCAACTTAAGCAATGTCTAAAACACTTCAAAGACCCTAAGATCTAATCCTAGACAAGCTTTTGTTCTCAATTGGCCAACATACAACAAATTTAGAACCTAAACATTTATGACTAAATATTTAGATCCTAACATGTGCCAAGTGTCCCATATAATTTTTAATTTTTGTGCCAAGTAAACTACTAAGTGTAAAAATTGAAGAGTTCAAATCCAATTAAATTCTAAATTGGATTTTAATTGGAGTCTAATTTTGCGCCACAAATCCATCTATTTTTTATTTTTGTGACAAGTGAATTACTGGATGCGAAAACCGAAGAGTCTAAATTTAATTATGTTCTAAATCATATATATGTATATAATGAGAAATCATTACATATTTTTGAAATGTATTATTTAAAAAAGGTATAAGCTAATACCATATATAATTTGAACTGTGTAATTATGATTGATTTTAATTGTACCCATATATAAGAACAAGGTTACACACTAGTGTGTGTGTGTGTGTATATATATATATATATATATATAATAGTGTTCTAAATTACATTTTATTTTCAATCAAGTTGGCTGGTACTACCGCCATAGTTATCCATTATTTTCCACATTAAGATTATTTTCGTGAATATATCTCCTGACAGTTTTATTTTGTTTTACATCTATTTTCTAATAACTCTTCCGTTACCATTCATTATTTTCTATATCTACTATCTCTTCTTCAGTATTGTTCTTTTGATGGTAGGCTGAGCCTCCTTCTTTACCTATCTGTTTATCATTTTGTGATTATTTGTTCATGTTGATCAATTATATCTTTGTTATCTGCTTCTTCTTGTTTATGTGTTTATCCCTAAAGTTTGTTGCATATGTGTATTGTTGAGACACATAAGACTAGATCTGTGCTGTTCATCAACCCAGTTAGTCCCGGTATCCGCTTCTGTCTATGTTGGTCAGCCCATGTTAGCCGTGTGTCAGGCATTTAGGGTGGTCCCTCAGTGGAAAGGATTGTGGTGATAAGAGGTTATAGTTTGCATGAGATTAGGCGATCGTCTTGTAGAACACCCTGTTTCAGATCTAAGGATAGATCCAGAAGTTTGAGGATAAAGGTAATTAGGTTGTGATTGTTTACTTAGACTTTTAATCCAGAACAATGAATAGGTTGTTTAGAAGTAACTCTTCTACCAACATTAGGTCATCCGGATCATCCCTCATCGAGATTCCTCAAGAAAGTGGAATTCTCAATTTCGAGAATTATGAGTTATCAGATCTAGATCTAAAGCTAGGAGATTGGAATATTCCTAAGGTTCCCACCAACAAGATCTACAAATCTTCATGGTCCTTGAAAAAGACTTTCAAGACAGATTACCATGTCAGAACTATAAAGCAAGTCTATAGCATTAACAAGGAGTACGAAATGTGCTACTTGTTTTCACCTCCAGCCTTGTTAGCGCACAAGAAAGAAGGACACATTTACATCCACATAGGTTTAGTCCAGGTTGGAGTTAAACCCTTGATCAGAGAAGGTTTGAATTGTTCAATCCTTATGGCCCTTAGAGACACCAGACACATCAGGTTCGATGATAGTCTCCTAGGAACCATTCAATCCGGTCTAAGTGGTGGACCAGTTCATTTTGACTGTTTCCCTAACCTCACTGTTGCTCTCCATGACCCTCATGTCATGAAAGCCTTACCCTTAATATCAAGACCCAAGGTACCCTCATGATACAAGAAGTTTACCAGTTATCCTTGATATACAGGATTTACTATAAGTGCATTAGGATGAACATGAATGTTCAAGCAATTAACAACAGAAAGATGGGAGAAACCACTCTCATCCAAACCACTGACCCTAGATCCAAGGTTCAGGTCCCAAAAACGCTGAAATGGTCCGAGGTCACATTCCCTACAAATTGGACTCTAGAGAATGAGAATTATCCTCTACAGATCCAAGATCCAACTCAGAATCCAAACTTAGACTTTGTCCAGCAACTAGCCGATGGTACGGTTAGGTTAAGTTTTGACCAGTCTAGGTTTAGAACACCTTTAGATTCACCCATTAGATTTGATGAATCCAGGTTTAGATCCCTAGTAGATCTACACCAACCCATTAGGCAGACACTTATTCTCTTAAGAGATAAACCTGCATCCCAGTGTAGCTCCTCCAGACCTCTAACACCTTTTCCCAAATCTAGAAGAGATTTAAGACTAGAACTCCAAGGTGTCCAAACCAGATCCCAAGTTAGTACACCCTGCTACACAGCTGGACAAGACTCAGTTGTTGACCAAGAAGAAGACAACAATAGTCAAAAAGCCCTATCCCCAATAGGTACTGATATGATGAATCCATATCAGCATGACCCTCAAGATCCTTTTCAGCATGAAACTGAAATAGATCACCAGCTTATGGTCATCAAGAAAGAGTTCACCCCTGATCTAGTTGCCATAGGCAAAGAATTTGAGTCCGAAGAAAACAGACTCAAAAGAGAAGCCTATAGAGCCAACCACACCAGTGAACAAAAGGTAGAAGTTTTAGAAAGTTGGAAAATATTCATGAAAAATATATCCAATAATGTCCTTTTTTTGAATATTTTGAGAACCACTTTGAGTGGCGCAAACAGTCTTGTGTCATTACCAAAACCAATTGGACCAAACTTCCCAGCAAGGATGCTAGTAGTTCCAACCAACCAGAAATTGTTAGATCTAGCCATCCACCCTAGGAAGCCATAACCTTCAAACACCGTGGAAGTGATTTAGTTGCCTCTCCCTTCAAAACCCCTACCACTCCAGAAGAAAAGGTAGTTAAGAAGGTCATAGAACAAAACAACTATACCACCAGTGTTTAGTTGTTATAGGAAATATAGCTTGATAGGATAGAAGACAGGATAGAACACAGGTTGTCCTCCAGCCAGGAAACCCTAGTAAACCTGTCCAAACCATAAAAAAACCTTAGTCAAGCTTCCCACAACTAAGCAACCCAGCCTTAGACCTAAGGATAAAACAGCCTTAGAAATAGTCAACCAAAAGCTTGAAGAACTTGTGAAGAAGGAACCAATCACCACTTCCCTAGTTACTACTTCAACCAACATTGACCCTCGACTAGATTCCCATCTAGTTACTTTAGACATCCACACAGCCTCTAGCAGTTCTAGCAGAACCTCCTCAGACAATGAAAAGAAGATAGAACATCTAGAAAACCAATTTAAGGGTTTACAAGTGAATAAGCTTCTTAATTCCAAGGTAACCCAACCAACCTGACCAAGAATTGGTACCCCAGACCTACACCCCTTGACCTCCAGTTCGAGGAAAGAAATGTTAGCAACCAGTTTTCAGTATCCTCTGGTAAACTCTATGAATGGAACATAGATGGTTTGTCAAAACAAGAAATCCTAAACAAGAAATCCTAAACAAGATCCAGCCAATAACTACATCAGTGAAGGACATCCCCATACTGAGGTCATAGAGCTCATATCCTTAGGATTTATAAGAAAACTTCTGCAATGGTGGAACAATTGCCTTACAGAAGAGTCTAAAGAAGACATCAAGCATGCTGTCAAAAAAGATGAGGAAGGAACCCCCATCTTTGATGAAACCATAGGTAGAGGAATTCCTGATGGAGTCAATACCCTGATCTATACGATCATGAAACACTTCGTAGGAAAACCCAACAACATCACATCTAGGATTTACGACCAGTTGAGTAACCTTAGATGTAAAACCCTTGGCGACTTTAGGTGGTATGAAGATGTGTTCACCAGCAGAGTCATGCACAGAAGTGATTGTAACTCTCCATTTTGGAAGGAGAAATTCATCAATGGCTTAACCATACTTTTTGGCGAAAAGGTCAAAGAAACCCTTTGTAGCCCCTTAGGTGTCATAGATTATGATAACCTAATCTATGGAGACATCTCTAGCACTATTCGGAGTGAAGGAATGAAGATGTGCAGAGATTTGAAAATCTAGAGCAAAGCCAGCAAAGGCAAAGCCAAGTACAAAGTAGGAAACTTCTGTACACAGTATGGCTTACCTTTAGTTATTCCTAAAAGAAAATCCAAATACAGAGGCAAAGAATCCTCTTAGAAGTTCCACAGGAAGAAAACAGTAGCCAAGTATTATAGAAAACAGAAGTACAGCAAAGGTGATTTCTATAAGAAAGGTAAATCCAAATCCACAGGAAAACCCATCCCAAAGCATCAGGAAAATGTTTCAACTGTGGAAAAGAGGTCATTTCATAAAAGAGTGTAAAGCTAAAGCCAAATCCCTTATCAACACCTTGTTAGTAACCAAACCAGTAAGGATGAGATCTTTAAGCTCCTAGAACTTGACCACTTAGATAGTGAATCTTCTAGTAGTGAGATCCGTCAGATTTACCAGTCATCCTCTGAACCCTCTAGAGCCTTCTTTAGTACCTTTAGTGGCCCGGATGAACCCATACCTTGCATGGATAGTTGTTGTAGGAACAAGACTATCAATGTTCTCTCTAAGCAAGAAGAGCTCCTCTTAGATCTCATAGAACAGATCGAAGACCCAGTCATCAAAGTTTAAAAGCTTAGTGAATTCAAGAAAACCTTAGTTAGGGAAACCAGTAAACCCGAACCAAGGATTCAGGAACCCAAAGTTGATTTGGAAAAAATCTACAATAGGATTACCAAATCCAAGAAGGAAGTTACAATTAGCGACCTTCAGAAAGAAATCAAGGAAACAAAATCTGAGGTTAGAACCCTTAAGCAAGAGCTAAGCATCCTTAGAGTTTATCACAATTTCCTTGATCAAAGAGTCAAGCATTGACATGAAAGTCTTTGACACCTTCTTGAGTTTATTTATTCTCAAATAATGCAAAGCTCATACACCAATGCTATGACCTAGTCATTACTACAAAACATTTTTCACGAAAGCACAATTGAAACCAAAGTTTCTGGCCTCTTCTTGAGAGTGGATCTTCGCAAATAATGCAAAACTCTATAATATCATGAACTAGTGTTCACTATGAAAACCTTTCCAACAAGGCATTAAACTCTAAACACAAGTTGGGAAAGCACGGCTGATTCCAAGTCTTTGTTCTTTTTTTGTGTCCAGGTCTTCACAAATAATGCAAAACACATAATAAAAATAGTATGACTTAAGTTCCATGCTACCTCATTCCAAGATATGACTTAAGTTCAACAGGCAAATTTTCATTCAAACCAACAGCAATAGTCACATTCGTGGCACTAATTCAAACCATTAGCAAAAGTCACATTCACATTCACAGTAATAAATTTGGAATAATCCCGTCTAGCAAATATGAAGAGGTTTCATTATTTAGAAGACCATTTTTTTTAGAGATTCCTTGTAGGAAGAAACTAAAGCCACATTTGCTAGTAATTTTAAAAGCTAAAAATCTAGGGTTCTTTTCCTTTTGAAATTGATGCACAATGTGTGACCTCTATTTATAGGAAAATTATCTTATGAGATTGTCTCATGGTGGTTATTTTCTTTTTGAGAGAGATGCACAATGTAATGATCTCTATCTATAAGAAAATTTTCTTATGAGATTATCTCATGGTGCATCCCTCTTATAGAATGTGAGTCTTCAGGTATGTGGGGACCATCAACCATGAGAGAATGATCCATGAGATTGTTATATAAGGTAATTTTTTTCTTCATTGACAAGGAAATTTTTTTCACCTTTTATTTTATTTTGGTTGAAAAAAAGATAAAAAAATAAAAACTCTCAAGGGGTGGGTGGAAAGATATGATTGGATGTGAAGTATTCGACTGTCGCGTTCTAGGTTATCTCAAATAATGCAAAGTTCATAATACTTGTGACATAGAGTAGTATTCACCATGAAACACTTTCCAAGAAGTTTAGGATTTCAAATGAGTTGGGTTTTTATTATTCCCATCATTTTAGAGGCCTTCTTGAAGTTAGGGAATTCAATTTTTTTTAATTATAAAAAATAATTATTAATTTAAAATTTTTGCCGCCCTAAGCAATGGCTTAAGTGGCCTTGCCCAAGGGCTAGCATGACCCATTGTGCCAATATTCATAGCGAATTTTCACCTCTTTGGTGAAAGCACATATCTTGTCTTGTTTTTTTTCTTTTCTAAATGAAAATGAGTAATTTTTTCCCACCTTTTATTTTAGTTGAAAAACAATTTCCATGGTGGTGGGTCTAAGGATACAATGTATGTCAAAATCTTCAACTCTCGTGGTCAAGGTGCAAAATTCATAATACTAGTTATATAGACTAGCATTTACTATGAAACACTTTCCAGGAAAGCACTGGATACAAATTCATAAAAGGTAGTTGATCCGATGAGGCCTAAGTGCTCGCCATTTGGTTGAGTCCAAGTCTTCATAAAGAGGGAAAAGTTAAGGGATGGCCTAACAATTGCCCCCAAAGTTTTTGGCCATAATTTTCTTGAGTTTGTGTATTTTCAAGTCTTCATAACTAAACATTTTCCAAGATAGTACTAGATACGAAATTAGGATCAGCAACATTCAAACCAAAGACTCTGGCCTCTTCTTGAGTGTTGGTCTTCTTGAGTAGGACATAATTACAAAATTACAGATGAAAGAAAACAAATTTCTTGAGTGATACCAATGCTATGGGCTAGTCAATCATCACCACAGAACATTTTCCGTTAAAGCAATATCGAAAACAAAGCTTCCAGCCTCTTCTGAGTGTGCGACTTCTTGAGTTTAGGTATTCTCAAATAAATGCAATGCTTGTAATACCAATGCTATGGACTAGTCATCACTACGAAACATTTCCCATGAAAGCAGTATTGAAACCCAAGTTTCCAGTCTCTTCTTGAGTGTGCATCTTCTCAAATAATTCAAAATTCATAAATATCATTATCTTGAACTAGTGTTCACTATGAAACCCTTTCCAAGAAGGCACTGATGATATGTTTGGTCTAGATGATTTTAGAGATGATGAAAAAAAAGAATGGAGAAAATAGTCGGGAGGGAAGGGGGGACATGAAACTGGTGGAGTCCATGTGTCTGCTCTGAGTCCAAATCTTCTATACCACTTTTTGTGTACCACTCTATGTTTTACCAATCACTACTTGCCATGTTTTTATTTTCATTTTACTTTCTTTATAGAATAACTTAAATTTAAAATGGAAAGCAATCATATACATGGTACGTAGTGATTGGTGGAATATAGAGTANTTTTTTTTTTTTTTTTTTTTTTATACTTTATTCGGACGTGAATATATATATATATATATATATTGTTTTTTGTTTTTTGTTTTTTTTTTTTCTGGGCATTATTGTTTTTTTTAATAAATTTAGGTGATTGTCTTTTTTTTTTTCCATAATTTTTGATTAGTTGTTTGTCATTTTTTTTAATTGGGAAAGTACAACTGATGCCAAGTCTTTAATCTTTTGTTGACTTTAGGTCTTCTCAAATAATATAGAACTCATAAATAATATCTCATGAACTAGTGTTCACTATGAAACCCTTTCCGAGAAGGCGCTACATGGGGGGCTTTGACTTATTGTACAACCATGCACGAGGACAGACTAATTATAACTATGGTAAATGAAAATTTATATATGAAAGAAGCCAAAAACCAATTAAGAAGATAAACAATGCCAACCTATAATCACAAATTAAAAACTTAAATTTTGACAGCCAACCATCCTTTTATGTTACAAGAGAAGTATTTTTCAAAGAGACATTATGAAACATCTATAGAAAAGTGAGAATCAATTAAATTGATTGTCTTTTTTTTTTTTAGATGCAATTCAATTAATTTTCAGATTAACATTAATGATCGAGTGTAAATTCAGATAAATGCAACATACCGGCACAATTTCCCGGCACAACTGACTATGCCTAAACCTTTACAGCGAGTACATTTTTCTGGTTTGACTCCAGGGGCAACACCACGTCCACCTGCAAATCTCCAGAAACAGAATAAAATCTTACGTTGGGAACCTTTCCTCCAAACCAAATTTACTCTACCAATCAAACAGAGCAAAACAACCAAAATTCTGAATAGGATCTGCCAGCATTCACCATACCACAAGGTTCACATGGCACATGAGTTTGAAATGTGCTTCCTTGAAAAGTCTCCATGAAGGATAGTTCAAGAGATAGCTGTGATCATTAATCAATGATGAAATGCATGTCAAAAGAACCAAATCGAAAACATAAAAACAAATGATATGTGCGTAAACAGCAAGCAAACCTTGACATCTTCACCGCCAAGTCTAGGACTGAAGAAGTCTTCGAATATCTGATCTCCACAGTAGAGAATGCTACAGCACGCAAATTAAAATATTGCATTAGATTTCAAAGGTGAAATTAATCTCTTTAAACACAAAATAAAAGCTACAAATGCAGACAATGAAGCCATCTCTGGTCTATATTTTACCCAGATGCTCCAGCAGTAGCACACTTAATTGCACTTCTTTGGCAAACTCTTCAATTAATTCACATTGCCTTGGGGTCTGATTCCTGTACAATATATGGATTCTCCAAATTAAGCATTTTAATCTACTTCGAAGTTTAAACATGACAAATAAAAGTTGGAGTCAAATGAGAGGCTACAAAGTATAGTGAAGTTCCCATTTGATACTATTGATTTTGATCAAGAACAAGGAAACCTACGCTGGAATGCTGATATTGAAGTGCACATATTGATCACCAAATGAGAAAGAGTTCTCCGTCTTGATCCCAGCTCAAAAACAAGAAGGTCATAGGGAAAACGTGCAAATGTAGAATGCAAAACACATGTGATTTTGAAAAATAAGTTTTATGCTCAAGATTCTCAGAATCAAACTGAATCAAAGCAAAAATAAAGCACACCAAACTATGGAAAACGAGGAAAATTAGAATCAGAGGAAGAGAAACAGTCTCCTGCATGGGTCCGAAGTTGGACGGATTCCAGGGGAAAACAGTCTTCTAAGAAGTGCTTGCTTATGCAATCTCTAAACTGGTAATAGAATTCGATGTGTCCATCTTCTAGTTTTCCTAGCTTTTTTTTTTTTTTTTTTTTTTGGAGACAATTTCGGGTTATCATATAGTGTCCATCTTCTAGTTTTCCTAGCTTTTTTTTTTTTTTTTTTTTTTGGAGACAATTTCGGGTTATCATATGAAAGAATTTCAACGTTTAATATGTAAACTGAGGTGATCACATTTCCTTTTCTTTTGTAAAAAATTGAGAACATCACACTTTCTAATTCTTTGTTTGGTATAAATTTAGAAATCATGGTTTTGATGAAGAAAATCCTCCGGAGGATTTTCTATGGGAAGTTTTAGCTAATCACGAACTACAATTGACGTGGTACTCCAAATCAATAAAAACAACATTTCGGTCCATTTTGGTCCAGTTCGGTCCAATTCGGTCCATTTGTTCCATTTCTGTCCAATTCAGCCCTTTCAATCCATTTCAGTCTATGCACACCACATCGGTCTAACTCAGTCCTTCCGGTCAACTTCAGTCTATTCGGTCCATTTTGATCTAAATCAGTCCACTTCTATCCATTCCATCCACTTCTGTCCATTTTGATCTAAATCAGTCCACTTAGGTCCCTTTGGTCTGTTTCAGTCCACTTTTGTCCATTCGGTGCACTTCTATCCATTTGCTCCATCTCAATCTAACTCGGTCCACTTTGGTCCTTTTGGTGCATTTCGGTCTACTTTGGTCCACTCCATTTATTTAAAATGTTTTTCATTCACATTTGAGTATAATCCATCCATGCGGTTTAGACCGAAGCTATTTGCATTTGGTAGGGAATACTTCTTTTTGGATATAAAAGATAAAATTGGTAGGGAATACTTTAATTTAATGCAACTTTGTGTTAAGTTGGCACTTGTCATTATGGTGAGAGAATGGCAAGTATACAACTTTATGTTAACTTTTTTTTTTTTTTTTTGGATGGGAAGACTACGAAACTTAATATTGCTCATGAAAGGCTACAGATACATCATATAGAAGAGCTTGTTCAATAAAACAAGGGTTCTCTTCTATCCAAGTAGAAAAATCCGCAATGCCTAAGACATGTTTTGCTGAGAGATGGGCTGGCCTATTGCCAAGCCTACGGACATGAGACAACTCCACACTTCAAAAGTCATGAAGGGAAGAAAGGACACCATACATTATAGCAACCACAGAAGCAAGGGGAGGGACCAATTCCTTTAAAGCATTGATCAAGTTCAGTGAGTCGCTCTCAAGGAGAATGTCATGGATAAGTAAGTCTTTTGCAAACTGTACACCTGCCTCCAAAGCTTTGGCTTCCACCTCCATAGCTCCAAGAGGAGCTTTAATTTTTTTACTACAAGCTCCAACCACACTGCCCTCTGCATCACGGATTAGTATTGAACGGTTTTAGACCCCTTAAACCAATCAAATTAACCTAGTTAATTAGCCAAGTGATTAACTTAGTCAATTTATGCAAATCTAGGTTATCACAATCACACAATCATATCAAGAATATAAAGCAGCGGAATAATAAATAACACAAGATATGATGACCCAGGAAACCACACAGTAAAAACCTGGGGAGGATTTGACCTAGCTATCCTCAAGGTAAACCTGAATCCACTATGCGAAAGAATTGAAGTTCATACAAAGGACTTACAAGCTCCCCGCTTGACTTCCTAATGCTACCCACCAGTAGAACTTACTGACACGACCACGTGCAAGCTTCGAATCCATAGACTCTTTCTTTCTTGGATTCTCCACAAGATACAAGCACTCACGCTTGTTATTCTTTAAGCTCTAATGGCAGTAACTGAGTTGATCATCAAGGTATTGAAATAATCTCTACCTAGAAAATCCTAAGTTTATGTGAAAGAAAGCTCCTCAAGGATCTCATAAGAGATTCACACAAACAGTAAAGTATGAGCAACAATACAACAAGAGCAACTCTAAAAAACGTGGCTAGGGTTTTGCCTTTTATACCTAGGGTAAAAATAGAAAACCCAAAATGTTTAATGATTTAGGGCTGAGTTGGAAAATTCTGCAGAAAAAAATTCTGGCCGACTTTCGATCGATCGAGTCTAACTTTCGATCGATCGAGCTAGGCCGAAATGCACCAATGCATCTGCAGCCTCTCGATTCCAACTTTACATAAAATATATAACTTTGAGCAAGCCTAAACAAGACTAAGCATAATGTTTTGATCATGGTTTGCCAATATTACACATTAGAGTTCTAAATATATCAAATCCTAAGTCTTTAGAACCTAACAAACTCCTCATTTGGCAATCCGTGATAAAACACAAATTAAAAACTCAAAGTTTACAAGTAAAAACCCTTTACAAAAATAATGCTCATAAACACAAATTCAATCCTAACTACTATCCATTAGTTGCAAGTGTAGACAGCAGCTCAATTGAATCAACTTGTATATTCCTAAAACACTCAACAAACGCATAAACGCATGTGTGACAGAAAACAGTAAATAAACAGGAATAACATTCTTGTATGATTCACACAACACATAATAAAGACATATATCAATGAATAACTCATAAATATAAAACAATAAACAGTGAATCACAAGAAACAAGAACCATGTACATCAAAAACAATGTAATTCCCCTTAACATGAATAGCCCAAAAAAAAAAAAATGATGTACAAGGTGAAACACCTAGATNCTTGATCTGCCATTAGGAATTTTGAGCGTCGGGGCTGGTTCCTCTACTGGATGTTTCTAATCCTCCTCCTCTAGCTACCCTAATTAGAGAGTTCTTTTCAAACATCTTTATCCGTGTCTATGATTCCAACACTTAAGTAAAGAGTTGGATACGAGGCGTAGAGTATACTATTGCTCCTACTGTAGTGGCTGATGCTCTAGGGGTACCTGTGGTCCAGCAACTGTCTATCCTTATGATGTATCTCCTCCTTTGAGTGATGTCATGTCTTACGTCACTATGTCTTCTATCCAGTGGGTTCTAATCCTAGGATCACCATTGCTGAGCTATCTGAGTTGCATTATCTCTTCTTTAGGATAGCCTGTCACTCTATCTGGCCCATTTCTCATCTTCACACTATTCTTCTCGAGCGGTGTGTCTTTTTGTACGCTCTTGTTACTGATGCTCCTATTAGCTTTCCTCATTTGTTTCTTCGTTCTTTGAACGATGTTTATAGGAGTTCATCTTCTTCTCATGCCTTGTCCATCCTATTTGTATTCATAGGATTTTGCTTTATCTTGATCTTGGTGGTTTCCCTTCTTTTGAGCCCGTACATGTTATTGCTCCTATAGTTGCGTCTATTCTTAGACAGAGGACTGCTCATCTTCGAGTTGGCTCTAAACACCCTAGGTCTGTGCTTCTGGTAACGCACCTCCTTCTTCTTCTTCTACAGGTCCTGCTGGTGAGGATGTTCCTATTCTTGTTGGTGATGCTGCTGTTGCTGATGTTCCTCCACCTCCTTCGGATGACTTTGATATTCGTTGTACCTTGGAGACTGTCATGACCGTTCAGGAGGCTTATAGTCAGATTTTGGTGGACTTGCTTGATGAGATTCGTGCTCTGCGAGCCGACTTAGCACATCTTCGTTCACCCTCACCACCTCCTTTTGATGATAGTGTGTGATTGTCCTTTAGCATTCTGTCACAAAAAGGGGGAGTAGAGTTTTGACTTGTAGAGGAGTTTTGTAGTGAGGGGGAGTATATTGTTTGTTTTGCGAAGCTAGTGGAGATATTAGATTGTATCTAGGTGTTTCACCTTGTACATCAAAAAAAAAAAAAAAAAAAAAAAAAAAAAAAAAAAAAAAAAAAAACCAAGGGCAGATTGTAAGTTAGCACAAAAAAAATATAGAACAAAAATCTATATGATGCATGAAAAATTACAATGTCATGATGCATGTACTAATGCAGTAAACAAAGTTCAAATTAAGTTCAATTGCACAAAATTGGCTTGAGCATAGGGTTTCTAACAAAAACCCTAAAAATTTGAAAAACCACTCGAATGTTTTGAAGCAAATTGATGAATTGATCATCACACATGGTTGAAAACAGATTCGAATAACCAATTTCATTAAAACAACAAGCCAATTTTATCAATTAAACCAAATTGAACAAAATCCCCAATTCGGATCAATTACAAACCCTAGAATTTTCAATTTTTCACAAAACTCCAAATTGATCAAATTAACTATCATAAATCATGAATATATCCATATAGCAACAAAACCCATTGATCAATTTCACAAAACAAGACTTGATTAAACAAAAATCCCAATTTATGCATAGTTCAAAAATTTACCCAAATACCATGAATGAATGCATGAAATCATGAAAAATAATATAAAGGAAAGGGTAATATGGACATACCGGCTTAAGGAGAGAGAAACCTTAAAAGAAATTAGGAAGGAGATGACAAAAATTTTGTTGTGGAGCCTTGCCGAGTCGGCGAGAGAGAGAAAAGTTTTGAAAATGTGATTTGAACAAGTCAAAAACAGTATTTTTAAAAACTTGATTCGCGATATTCGATTGATCGAAAATCACATTCGATCGATCGACTCAATCTGAGACTTTTAAAAGAATTGAAGCACATTTTCGATCGATCGAAAAATAGAATGGATCGATCGAAATAGGCAGAGGCTCACAAATTTTTTTTAAAAAAAACATCTTTGAAAAAGAATAAACACATTTTGGGCACGACTCTCAAAGCATTAAAATTGAAGAACAAAATGCATGAGTATGAGATGAAATGCTTTTTCAAAAACCCAAGTTTTAATCCCAGTTTCTTAAAGAAAAATTCAACCATTTTCCCTTTAAATTCTCAAACAAACAAATGTTTTGCATAATACTCAAGGTATTTTCAAACTTGGTTGGTTAGACCAAGAACACACACAATAACATGTACAGTGTTTAGCAAAGAGTAACTTGTGTAGTGTGTGTACTAGCAAAAGCTTGAGATACATGTGAGGTGATATGTGAATAGCAATCAATCATAAAGTCTACAAAATCCATCACATAGAATTCGAAAGAGACTATTACCTAAAGAGTTACATCATATAACTCCCACATCTCCTATAACATAAGCTTGTAATCATGTAAGTTTCTTGAATTTTGCCTCATAATTATGTGAATTTGGCATCAAGCCTAATAGTATACACCAGTTTTAATTATGTGAATTGGCATCAAGCCTAATAGTACACACCAGTTTTAAATATTAAGCAATTAACCGAGGCTACACCTTATGTTCTTTTTGTGCATGTGCTACACTTTCTCGAGTACAAAATCTTATAATATGCACTAAGGTGTTCATGATTGGCTAGTGAATAGTGGTGAGATGGTTATTTATGTATTTCTCAAAAGGATCAAGTCCAACAGTCAAATAACATGTGACTTCAAGATTAAGACAAAGTGATAAACACCATAAACATCTTTCCTACACAATATGCACTACAAAGCTTTAACTAGTCAAGTGCAATAAATAAGCTCATCAAAGCTAAACAAGGTACACAAGCCATGTTATTGTAAATAAATTGACCAACCTTGTTTTCAAAGACCAAGAAAAATAGTGCCACACACAATTTGCTTTCCTCCTTTTTTATTTTATTTTATTTTAAAAGAGAAAACAAATAAATCCTAGAATGAAATGCATGAATGTTATGCAATGCAAATCCTAGAAACAAAAAAACACAAAAACCAAAGAACAATAGTCACAAAAGAGTAAAGTAATGAAGCACAAGGACCATGTCATAAAGACTCAATTAGATCGAGTCTTTTGCATCCAAAACCTTTTAGATGCACCACGAGCATTGGAGTTCCTATTCACGTTCGAGTGATTTCCAACTCCAAGATTGGAATAAAGGTTTAACGCCTTTACCAATTCACCAATGAGTGCCATAGGATCTTGTACTTGAGGCACAGACACTTTTGGTTTGTTTGCTCTCTTAGCAGCTTGAAGCTTGTAACAGTTAGGATGAATGTGTCCAGATTCCACAAAAATGACAAACCCAAGCAGGTTGCCATGCATCTTGTCCTTAGAAAGGGTAGATTCCTTAGGTTTGGACTCTCCCAGATCAACCCTAATCTTCCTAGGAGGTGAAACTTCTAAAGGTTTGACAACCTCACTCACAGGGGGTTTGACAATTTCACTCACAACCTCACTCACGAAAGGTTCAAAAGACGATGAAGGAACAAAATTCGTGGAATTAGGAGCAGACACAAAGATGCTTTCAACATAACCTAAACCAGATTTGTCAAAAGGATACTTTTGAACATTCAACATTTGATCAAGTTTAGAACTAGTAGATCTAGCAACAAATAAATCATGTTCCAAAGTTTTAACTTTACCAAGCAAGAGCATATTCTCAAATTTCACATGGTTCAAAGATCATTAGCATTAAATAATTTAACAAGCAAATTTTTCTTTTCAAGCTCAAGAGAATCAATTTACTTCAGGCCAAGTTCAACATTCATAGCATCCTTTGCAGCAACTATGCAAAGTTTATTATAGGCCTCTCGAAGATCTACATCCTCAAAGAGTTCCCCATCAGAAGGGTTCTCTTCAACAGACACGCTTTCATTTACTACAGCAGTAGCAGTGAAAGCAATGAAGTTTTCATCATCTTCACATCCAGACTCATCATTAGAAACCTCATTATCACTAAAGGTTACAGCCATAGCTTTACCCTTAGACCTCAAGAATGTAGGACATTCAGATTTTACATGACCATACCCTTGACAACCAAAACACTGAGCACCCAAAGAGTTGTTTGAAGATTGACCAACTTTTTCTCTAGGCTTTTCAAAGTTATTAACCTTAGTGGGATTATTCTTCCTAAAGTTTCTAGGTTCAGCAGTGTTTGTACCTCTTGCCTTTCTGTTGTTGTTCCTAAGAAAGTTTCTAAAGTTCTTGGCAAGGTACGCAATCTCTGTAGCAGAGAGCTCATCATCAAATCCACCAACCTCAACATCATCAACTGACCTAAGAGCCATTGATTTGGATTTGTTAGCTTTGGGTAGGTCTAACTCATAGGACTGAAGGGATCCTATAAGCTCATCAACAGGGATGGAGTCCACATTCTTGCTCTTAGTAATGATAATCACTTTGGGTCTAAAGTCCTCAGTTAAAGATCTAAGAATCTTCCTAATAATTTTAGGTTGATCATAGATTTCACCCAAATTAAAAGCAGAATTAACAATATCATTTAGTTTAGTATAGAATTCATCAAAAGATTCATCATCAAACATTCTAATGCTTTCAAATCTAGAAGTCAATTGTTGCAATTTATTGATCTTAACTGCCTTTGTGCCTTCATGCACAGTTTGGAGGATTATCCAAGCAGTGTGAGCAACCTCAACATTTGAAATTCTCTTAAATTCCTCCATAGAAACAACATTAAAGATGACATTCATAGCTTTGCTATTGAAACTAGCTGCTTCTTTTTGAGAAGTTTGCCACTCACTCACAGGAGTAGTGGGCTTCTCCCATCCGTACTTAACGGAATTCCAAACCCTCTCATCAATAGATTTTACGAATGCTTTCATCCTTACTTTCCAATAAGCATAGTTATTCCCATCAAAGTGAGGAGGAACAACGAGAGAGTGTCTATGTTCCATGACAACAGGGGTCAAAGATCAGCTTAGAGATCAAAAAATCTTAAACAAAAGAGCTACCCACTCTGATACCACTTGAACGGTTTTAGACCCCTTAAACCAACCAGATTAACCTAGTTAATTAACCAAGTGATTAACTTAGTCAATTTATGTAAATCTAGGTTATCACAATCACACAATCATATCAAGAATATAATGCAGCGGAATAATAAATAACACAAGATATGATGACCTAGGAAACCATACAGTAAAAACCTGGGGAGGATTTGACCTAGCTATCCTCAAGGTAAACCTGAATCCACTATGCGAAAGAATCGAAGTTCATACAAAAGGACTTACAAGTTCCCCGCTTGACTTCTTAATGCTACCCACTAGTAGAACTTACTGACACGACCACATGCAAGCTCCGAATCCACGGACTCCTTCTTTCCTAGATTCTCCATAAGATACAAGCACCCACGCTTGTTATTCTTTAAGGTCTAATGGCAGCAACTGAGTTGATCATCAAGGTATTGAAATAATCTCTACCTAGAAAACCCTAAATTTATGTGAAGGAAAGCTCCTTAAGGATCTCACAAGAGATTCACACAAACAGCAAAATATAAGCAACAATACAACAAGAGCAACTCTAAAAAACGTGGCGAGGGTTTTGCCTTTTATACCTAGGGTAAAAATAGAAAACCCAAAACGTTTAATGAGTTAGGGTTGAGTTGGAAAATTCTGTAGAAAAACATTCTGGCCAACTTTCGATCGATCGAACCAGGCCGAAATGTACCAATGCATCTGCAGCCTCTCGATTCCAACTTTACATAAAATATATAACTTTAAGCAAGCCTAAACAAGACTAAACATATTGTTTTGATCATGGTTTGCCAATATTACACATTAGAGTTCTAAATACATCAAATCCTAAGTCTTTAGAACCTAACAAATATCCCAATCCCAGCAGCTTTTTGTGCCCCAAAAACCGCTCCGTTAATATTTATTTTGTAATGCCGAGGGGGTGGAAGGGTCCAGTTCTCAACCCAAGCTTAGTCTGTGCTCTTCCACCTTCCTGCAACAAGCTTGATACTCTTGCAAAAAATCCATTGCTCCGTGAACCACGACACTGCCATTCTTTACCTTACCCCCAACTCTGTGTTCATTTCTGTTCTGCCATATGGCCCAGGCCACCATGACCACCTTTTCAACCCGATTCTGATCCCATTGTTCTACCATAACAATGAACCATAGTAAGTCCAAAAAGGATAAGAAAGGCCAAGCATAGTTTTTGGGGAAGAGCTTTGAAGTAGCCCAAATTTCTTGGGTATGGCTACAGCTCCAAAAGAGGTGACTCGTGGACTCCTTATGAGCCTGGCAACTATCACACCCGCTATTCTCAATTACTTTCCTTCTCTTCAAGTTTTCTTTGGTAGGTAGAATTTCCTTGCATGTGCGCCAAGCGAAATGTTTCACTTTATGGGGAATGTTGATACTCCATAGGTACTTCCAAAACTTCCTCATATTGCTATTATCTCAGGCAGATGCAACCCCACTTCCTGAAGCTAAATCCATAGCCACCATGTATGGACTCCTGACATTGAACCTTCCATTTGCCATGGCTGCCCAAATCTGCTTATCCTTAAGAAGTTTAGAGCTTAAAGCAATACCCCCAATGGTATTAGCTTCTTAAGGGAGGAAAATCCTTTGGATTATCTCCATTTTCCATTCCACAGTCTCCGGATCAATCAGGTCCTCAACCCGAGCCTCAGGATGTAACAGAGAGGGTGGGGAAATCACCTTGTATTGAGAAAGGGATGGGTAACCATCTATCTTGCCATATGTGTATACTCTTTCCATTACCCACCTCCCACCTCATACCCCTCCTGACAATGTCTTGTGCTGCCATTATGCTCCGCCATACAAAGGATGGATTGTGCCCTACAGTAGCTTGGGCGAAATCACAGTTGGGGAAATATTTTGCCTTAAAAACCATAAATAGTAACGATTTGCTGCCCGTTTGCAACCGCCATCCTTGCTTGGCCAGTAAAGCTAGATTAAATTGCTTGAGTTGTTTAAAACCCATCCCCCCTTGGGCTTTTGGAGTGCAAAGTTTTTCCCAACTAGTCCAAGCCATCTTCCTTTCATTCTTGCACTGACCCCATCGGAAATTTCTAATCAAGCTTGTCATCTCGCCACAAAGAGTATCAAGAATCTTGAAGTAGCTCATGGAGTATGTTAGGATCGCCTGGGCTACTGCCTTTATCAGAATTTCCTTCCCAGCTTTTGACAAAAACTTTTCCTTCCACCCCGCTAATTTCTTGGCCAACTTCTCCTTGATTTCTTTAAAAGTGTTCTTTTTATTCTTTCCCACCAAAGAAGGTAGCCCCAGGTACTTTTCGTGCTGCTTTATCACCTGTGCACCAAATCTGGCTTGAATTTCATTTTTTATTTCTGTTTTCGTGTTAGGGCTAAAGAACAAAGATGTTTTGGCCCTATTCAATTGTTTCCCAGAAGCCAACTCATACACCTTTAGGATACATTGTAATGCTTCGCCTTCCACCATCGATGCTTTGTAGAAAATAATACTATCATCTGTAAAAAAAAGATGAGAAATACTAGGGCCCCTTCTACACACCGAAATTCCCTCCACACTGCCCTTGGACACCGCAATTTTGATCAAAGCCGAAAGGCCCTCATCACACAACAAAAAGAGATAGGGGGAGAGTGGATCCCCTTGGTGCAGTCCCCTTGTAGGCACTATCTGTCCCCTTGGCTTACCGTTGATTCGAACCGAATAGGTGATTGAGGAAACACATTGCATCATTAAATCCCTCCACCTTTGGTGGAAACCCAGTTTCTCCATGATCTTGTCAAGACATGCCCATTCCACTCTATCGTAAGCCTTGCTCATTTCAAACTTTACCGCCATCTCACCAATGGACCCTGTTTTTCTCTAGCTAATATGATGCATACATTCAAATGCTACTAAAACATTGTTTGTAATCAATCTACCATTAACAAAGGCACTTTGTGAGTCACTAATGATAGAAGGTAAGATTTTCTTCAGTCTATTAGCCAGTGTTTTTGAGGCCAGTTTGTAGATTACATTATAGAGACTTATAGGTCTATATTCTGAAACTCTCTTAGGATTATTATTTCTAGGGACTAAAACAATGTGAGTAGCATTGAAATTTGGTGGTATAATGCCAGAATTAAGGAAGTCTACCACAGATTTAGTAACCACATTACCTACAGTAGGCCAAAAATGATGGAAAAATAGGGGAGGCATACCATCAGGTCCTAGAGCTTTCAGAGGGTACATTTGCTTCAAGGCTTGGAACACTTCACCTGGTTGGAATTCCCTAAGCAACCTAGAGTTCATTTCCTAGGAGACTTTCGAATGTACTACCTCAGTGATCTCCGAGAAGTCCACAGGATTCGATGATGTGAAAAGCTCAGTATAGTAATCCATAAAACATTTCTCTATATCGCTATCTTCTTCTAGCCAAACATCGTTCGAGTCAAAAACACCCTCAATGGAATTATTCAGGAATCGGGTAGAGGCCTTAGAGTGGAAAAATCTTGTATTATGGTCACCCTCTAGAAACCAATTCAGCCTTGCTCTTTGTCTCCACATAGCATCCTTTCTTTCTAACCAGCAGTTAAGCTCAATTTTGGTTTCCCTCTTGTCTCTAATGGTGCTTGGAGAAATGGGCAGTAGCTCCAACCACTCCAACCTCTTCTGGAGGTGTGAAATTTCCTTACCCACATGACCATACTCCGATGTATTCCAAGCTTCCAACCGATTTCTGCACAAATCAAGGCATGCGTTGATTGGGAAGGCCGAACCACCCATCTGACCTTCGTTCCAAGCATCGGTGACAACTCTCTCACATCTTTGGTCTTGCAGCCACATAGACTCAAACCTAAAAACCCTTTTATGTTTACTCTTCTTATTCTTTGCACAGAACTTCAGCAAAAGGGGGCTATGATATGATGTGGACGTGGACTTATGAAAGAGCTTGGCTGAGGGGAATAAAAGGGCCCAATACGAAAAGGCTAAGGCCCTATCAAGCCTTTCCCTGATCTAAAACCTGTCCCTCCTTTGGTAGATCCAAGTAAATTTCGGCCCATTATAACTGATTTCTCTAAGCCCACAAGACTCAACAGTATTCTTAAACCTCAACATTTGTGCGTTGGATCTTTTTGCTCCTCCCTCCTTTTCCGAGGCACACATGATTTCATTGAAATCACTGATGACCAGCCACAGCAAGTCTGACCCATTGCATAGGGAAGATAAAAGGCACCATGAATCACTCCTTAAAGAGGTGTCCGAATTTCCATAAAATCCGGTGAGATGCCACAGCCCATTAGTACCACCCCCCTCCACAATTGCATCAATATGTGACAAGGAAGAGCTCTGAACCGAAACTTTTATGTCTGCCCTCCAAAAAAGTGCCAATCCCCTACTAAGGCCATTGCTAGGCACAACAAAACTATCTTTGAACTCACAACGATCTCATACCACCACCATCCACTCTTCATCTAATTTTGTTTCCATTAAGAAAACAAATTTGGGCTTTTCCATCCTAATCACCTTCTTCAAGGTGTTTACTGTCTGAGGGTTCCCAAGCCCTCGATAGTTCCAGCTTAATAGACTCATTGGACTAGGCGAGGTTGCTTAGCAATCTCCGCCGATCCTAAGTGTGTAGCAAAGAGAGCACTTAGCTTCTTGGTCTCCTTTGCAACTTTCAACCTTTTTTCCACTTCAATCCCATGTTCATCTAGCATTTTAGGCTCCTCCAATTTTTGTTTAGAGTCCATCTCCTCCTGTATAAGATGTACGTGACTTTCCTGCATGGGTCTGGTGAGTTGTCTAGTCCAACTCCCTTTTATGCGTGGTGGGCTAATATTAGGCCCAACCGTTGTTGCTTTCTTCCCCACTTCCACCTTGGCCTTTTTACCTCTCCCCTAATTACCTTCTTTATTTTTTGCATTTGGGTCAGCCCAACCCATTACAAACTCTCCCTCCATATCACCATAAAGACCTGACACCTTATCCTTGGACTTCCCATCCTTCCCTGAGATCAGCGCCTCCTCCTTCCTTATTTCCTCCTACAGACCATGCGCCTTCCTAGCCTCCTCCTTTCTTTTTACCACATATGAGCCCTGAGCCTCCCTAGTTTCTGTTCTCTCACCCGTCGGGTCAGGGATAGGGTGCTCCTCATTAATTGCGTTGTCAATTTCCTCAATAATAGCCTCAAAATCTGGGGTAGGGTTTGTTGGATTTTCGATCCCTACAATCATGGAATCTTCCAGGTTTGTGGTTGTTAATTTCTGACCACCCTCCGTTCCAGCCTCTTCCTCTGCTACCTGCTTTTCCGGCCACCCTCTGTCAATTTTCCCCTCTGCCAAGCTCCTTGATGACACACCCCGATCTGGCCCTAGTGCCTTTACAAGGAGGGGTTTGGTCCTCTCATCATTGAACCCCTTTACTTCAATCATTTGCTTTCTTGATGAATTAAATTGTGATGCTCTCAACCACTGCCCAAACTGTTGGTTATCCACTAACAGAGTCCCCTTGCTCTTCAGCCACAACTCACAATCTTTATCAGCATGGGTTAGCAATCCACACCAGTAGCACATATTAGGTAGTCTTTCATACTGAAAGGTAATCCAACTTACAGAATCCTCATCAAACACTATCCTTCTACCCCGACACAGAGGTTGGGTTATATCAATAGTTGTTCGAACCCTCATGAAACATCCTCCCTTTATTTCTGAAAGGTCTTGTGGTTTAATCACCGGTCCAATCGTCTCCTCTATCTGCATAGCCGTTTTCCGGGTTCATAAACTTGAACGGAAGATTGTGGATTTGCACCCAGAAGGAACAGTATTTGAACTCTAGTTCTAAACTAGGTTTACTTCCGTCGAACCGTTGTAGAATTACCAAGTGCCTGTTATATGACCAAGGCTCTCCAAGTAGAACTTTCTCGGCATCCACCTTTAGCCCAAACGTAAATGGCATTACATTATTCCCCATGTTCGTCACTTCAAAACTCTCTTTAGTGCGCCACAAAGGGCGGTAAGTATGCACTATGGCCTCCATACTCAATACTCTTTTCGTAAAAAATTTTGCTGCCAACACTTGCTTTGTCGACGCGAGTGACTTGGTTAATATAACCTTCTCGCCCTCTTTTGCAGACAACGATAACCGATCGCATCTACGAGTTAAATCCTCCATACTCAAACCTCTGAACTCCCACACACAGGAAAGGAGCAGGGAACTAAACCCTCCTAGTAACCAAGTTACAGTAGGGACGACGCCTTTCTCCAAGAGAAAGGAACCACAATACTACGGACTAGAGCGCAGGACTCCACAGACCCCTGTGCCCTAGGCCGAGAACCACTCTAAGACCCCACTTCATGTTAACTTTTACTCTTGGATATTAATCAATCCTCTCTTCCTTCATCATTCTCCCAATCAAACACAATAGAAGCAGCACAAGTTAGAATTACTGTCAAATCAGCAAAATTTTCACTAAAGGTGAACTCTGTAGTCTCTTCCATCTAAAGAATACCTATCCAATGGCTTTTGGCTTAGGCTGCATGAATTTTCATTCCCTCATCTTAGTGCTAACTAGGCAATAAATTGCGCCTTCAAGATTGTATAGTACTGGATATCATAACTTGAATGTGTGTATGATTTCATAAAGTGTTGCATTGAAATTTAAGCATGGAAAAGTAGAAAATTGTGAATAAGAGGAAGCCTAGTGTCAGTAAGAATGGGATGGAATTTTCTATTAGCGGTATTTCATTATAAAAAAATATAACATAAGTTCAACAAGCGACTTTTTTCAACTCCTCTCTGACGTAGTATCCATTCACATTATTAGCAAAAGTGATCACATTCATAGCAACAGTAAGAAATCAAGTATAACCCCTTTCAGCATAAACGATGAGATTCTAGAGAGATGCCTTTTGGGAGGAAACTAAAGCTAAATTTGCTAGCCATTTTAAATGTTGAAAATCCAGGTTATCTTTACTTTTGAGGGAGATGCACAATGTGATTGACCCATGCATGGAAAAAATTTATGTAATAAGAAATTGAGAATGTGTTATGGTGTGTTCCTCTTACAAAATGTGGGTCTTATAGGTGGGATTATAAAATATGAGAGGGGCGCCCCCTTGAGACTGTCTTATAAGATAATTTCTTCATATTTTATTCTCTCAATGAAATTGAATTATAATTATTAAATAACATTTTGAAAAAAAAAAAAAAAAAAAAAAAATCTTATGTTACTATATAAAATTAAATGAGAAAATGCTGTAGATAGAATTGTAGTGAGTGGAAGTGAGAGAAAGAGAGAATAGAACATTCTCCCTTTTTAACCCCAAAAAAGAGAGAATAGAACATAGATAATAGAGAATCACATGTTTCAACTTGACAGCCGATGTTCATGAGATAAAGTTCTTGTGGTTATATTTTTATTGAATTCTCAATTGTATTATACATTGAACCCTAATATGGTGTATATAGCCTATAAGTGCTAGGATTAGGTACGTATAAACTTACAACATAATTGGGTCTCTTGGGCTATTACACATAATTAACTCATAAACAACCCCCACCCCCCCAAAAAAAAAAAAAAATCTTTTAACAAACTTAGTGACTTCCAAGGCTGCAAAAAGTTTATAACATGACATGTATTTCCCTAGAATAACAAAATTTCTTTATGGTTTGCAAGGTTGGGAAAAGTTTAAAAAGTAGCATGCATGTTATAAAATGGACCGTTATGGTCTTACATATAAAACTTTTATAGTCTATTTAGATCAAGTGTAAAATGTGGATATTTTGATATCCTTATTTTACACGGGTGAGTGTGAAATAATAATTTTCCATTAAATTTAAATGTTGTTACTAAGAGTATCAAAATTTTCTACTAAATA
>NW_027070378.1:176597-192685 GCF_002906115.3 Quercus suber
TTTCTAACTGAAAAATCTCTCATCTCTGCATCATTTCTGCATAAATCTCCAAGACTAAGGTATGGGTTTTCTTTCCCTCATTTCATTCTTACTATGTTTTCCATTACCTTCTTGTGTTGAACTTTGCACATGTGCTATGCGATTTTTTTGTTCATATATGGGTTTGCATTAAATGGTGATTATGTCTGTTTGAGGTTATTTTCCTTTGTTGCTGAGTTTATTTTATATGTTGTTTGTACTCCAGCATGTTTGTCTCTAGTCTGAGCATTGTTCATTTGATAGAGTTTCTCATTCTCTTTAAACATATGGGTTTGAGATCTATGTGGTACTCTCTGTATGTGGCCGTGGGTCATTTGTCTATGGTTCTGTGGTATTTATAGTTTTTGTGCTTAAGTGTGGAGTGTGTTTCATTTTAACCATCTGGTATCTTGTTGTTGATTTGATTCGTGTGTTTGTGATTAAAGTGAAATTTTTCTCGCATTTTTAACTGAATCTAATCAAGCTGTTATTGATTCCCTGTGGTATTGCATTTGGTACTTTTCTGTGTGTTTGCTATCTTACAGATGTCTCGACAATTCTCGAAAGGAAAAGAGGTGATGACAGAAGAAGAAACTGTGCCTGTTGCAAAAAGAACACGGTCCTCCTCACAGCCATCCACTGAACTCAATAATGAATTATTCAGATCTCCTCAGCACCAAGATGCCTACTTCAACATTTTTGACCGGGGAACTCCTATAGTGGAACGGGAGGTCAGATTTGACACTTTGGACACAACTTTTGTCCCTCGGATCTTCGAGACAAAAGATTGGGCAGCTCTATTCGGAAATTTTGTTGATCCGATGATTGAACTTGTGAAGGAATGTCTCGCCAACACAGTTGATCTTGAGACTGAACTACATTGTCTGGCCAGCAAGAGTCACTCATCCAAAGCTCCAAGAGTGCACATCCATTTTCTCCTACTTCCTCTACTTCTGAGCAACCGGGCACTACTCAACCACAGTCTGCCCCTCAGCCTGACAAGTTGCAAATGCTCTTTGATAATCTTCACAATCGTCTTACGGAAATGGAAAAGACCTTCAGAGATGGCCAGAAAGAGCAGTCGGAGAGATTGGTTGCCATGCAGGACCAGATTGATGTGGTAGCAGCTCAAGTTGATGGTATTTTCACAAAACTGAAACAGTGACCCTTTGGCCATTCCGGTAAAAAGGGGGAGAATCTTTGGGGCTGCTCTTGAGGGGGAGATTTCTTCATCATTTTTTTTAGTTTTTTTTTTTTTTTTTTTTTGTATATAAAACCTTGATAACTCAAAATACTGTGGTGGTAATTGTTTCCTTCAGCACTTATATAGTATGATGTTATTCAGCTTTAAGCATTGTTTGTTTGTGTTTTGTACCCATTGATGCTTTTGTAAGCTTTGAGGGTTGTTACTTGTTCTTATGCACTGGTTTGTAGGCTTGTATGGTTTGTGCCATGTATTTGCAAAAACTTTGCATATGCAGCCTTTGTGCTTTGTGTTTTGGTACTTGTTAATGCTTTGCATTACCTTAAGTACAACACTCTTGTGCCCTGTAGGATTGTTCCTAGATGCATATATGGTTGTATGCATTGGTTGAGTGTTGGACTTGCAAATGATTCTCTTAAATTGAGTTTATCATTTTTGCATGTCCGGATGTTCATTCCTTGTGTGAATGAACATTGTAATCACTTTTGCTTAAGTGACTACTGGTGTTGATCTTGCCATGAATTATTGCTTTTATGCTATGTTCATTTTTGCTTGATCATGCTTATTTTGCTCCATATGCATATTAAGATTTTCTGCATACAATGATATTGCTATGTTATTGTGTTTCAGGAGTTACTTATTCATATGTTCAAGAGCTTTACAGAATCTAGAGTTAGGTGTGAGTGAGTTTTCCAACTGTTCCCAACTCACGTTTAAGTCTAGAGTCTGTTGTAGGGTTTTGTCACGGAATAGCCAAAGGGGGAGATTGTAAGGTTGAATTTAATCAACCATTTAATTGGCTTTATTCCGTGACCAATTTGCTTTAATTTAGCACTTAGCAACCCTGTATTTAGGTGGAAAATTGTAAGGGTAGTGTGTGAAAGATGTGAAGAAAAGCTCAAGAGTGTGCAAGAAAAACAGAGCTCGCGGCTAGGGCTCGCGGGTGGATCGCGACTGGCAAGCCGCGAAAGGAGGCACGTGAGAGGCACACTGGGAAGCTAAGGGTCGCGCCAGCTGTCACGCTACAGGACAAAAGTTCCATCTGGCCAGGCCGTTACGTCGCGACTTGAACTCGCGACTTGGACAAGCCGCGAGACCAAGTCGCCAACTTGCCCTGTTTGGCAAAAACTGACGTTTTGCATTCCCTTCTCACCCTACTATATATACACCCTTATACCCATCATATTGAGAGAGCTTCCAGAGAGAATTTTGTGAGAGAAAACCCTAGAGAAAACCAAGATTGAGTCATCCCCAATCTTCATCTAAAGAGACTCTACAAATTCTCTACTCTCTTCCTCTCCATTGTCATACCCTTGAGAGGTCATTTACCAAACCCTTATCTCACCACACCCACGTCTGTGAGAAGGTCCATTTGGTGCTTTGGGAAGCAGTTTGGAAAGGAACCAATATACATTGGTTGATGCTATGGTCAAGTAGCGGAATCCGGCAAGCTAAAGAAGAAATAGGTTCGGCGTAACCTCGTTGGAGCAAGAAGCTTGGAGGGCTTAGGTACTTGGGTAGATTAGGCTTGGAGGGTCTTCTGCTGTTCATGTATCCCAACTACATTCTTTAGTGGATTATTTGACCGCTTGGAGGGCGGCGGAGAGGTTTTACGCCGAGGACTTCGGTTTCCTCTTCGATAACACATCGTGTGTTGTCCGTGTGTTTGCATCTTCCTTTCCTTTATCTTTGCCTTATATTTACTGCTGTGGATGTGTTTATATTTGGCTTAGATTGTTTATCAATTCTGTTATGAGCTTGTTATCATGTTCTGCACATTAATTGTTTGATATAAAGCTTGAATTGGTATTTTTATTATTTGGGGTCTAAACGTTCAAGGGTGTTTCATACCCATTTTGAACTTTCAAAATGCATCAGAGTACACTATAGTTGCACAACAATTTCATCATTCATTTTTCTCCACACACAAAATAAAAAAAATAAAAAAAAATAAAAAAAAAAAAATTTCGTCATCCACTTTATCATAATTTTTGCCAAGCCTAGTGTAAACATTATCTGCATTTGGAGCTTTTCTTTTGTTGCTAATGTTCACAGTATGGAGCCAATACTTGAAGTTAGAAAGAGCAATTTATAACTATATAAGTAATTAAGGCGGTCATCTTGAGATCAAAGTATATAAAAGGCCCCCAAATTTTAACTAATATGATTATTTTTATTATTTTAATAGTATTAATTAAAACCAAATATTAGCCAATAAATAAAATAATATTTTTATCAAAAGAGAGAAAGAAATACTATATCTATAATATTTTTCATAACATTTTTACAACAAATCTTAAGTAGCATGTTGTTACTGATCATAGCAAAAAAATAATTTTAGTGGAGGGTTGAAATCAAAATTTAGAACCAGTAATAACTTAACACCTAAGATTTGATGTAGCACTTCTCCAAAAAAAAAAAAAAAATACAATACAATACACAAAAAAATTCACAACATTTTTCATAATAGTTTTGTTGGCTAAGTTTTACTTGTTCTCGTCTAAGTCCACCACGAACATTACTCCTTTAGTTACCACTATCGATCCATATTTGGTGCCAAAATTTTCTTGTAATTAAAATTTCAATTGCTTTAGGATTTGTATTTTGTGGGTTACATATAAGTGGGAGAAAAAAAAAAGAAAAGAAAAGAAAAAGAAACAGCCTGATAACTTACAACAGGCCCGAACTCCAATTTGGGCTGTAATTTACTAAAATAGACTAGAATAGCCCGAATTTTATTCAAGGGAGAAACCAATTGGCTATGTGAATTGAAAGAGCATGCCCAATTAAAGTCAGTCTATCATTTTATAGTATCACATGTTTTTATTTTAGAAATGATGAACAAGAAATTTATCAATTTGTTTTATTGTTTATTATTCTTTGTTTTTTCTTGGTTCAACAACAAAAAAAAGCAGCCGGTAACTTGGATGATATAAGAATGTTTAAAAGCCTGTCCAATTTGTAATTTTTTGTACACATGTATCGGCTAACACTACCATTGAATAGGTTCGCACATAACTTGATGAGGGAGGAATTTAATTATGAGACAAAAATGACCGCGTTTGGTGTGAGATTTAATATTACTTTGCCTTTTGTCTAGCATTGTAGGTTTCCATGTTCTTAGTCATTGTTGTTGCAGCCTCCTTGTGTTTGAAATTCTTGTTCTTAAGAGCATTCTTCCCTTTCTATAACCATGCCATTTTGTTATCTTTTCGTAGTATAAACCCCAGAATCGTTTGCAGGCTTTATTTTATAATTACAGGTCTGTTTGTATCAAGTATCAAAAGTCAGATTTCGTTTCTTTAGCTTTAAGAAGAAAGAAAAATAACTGGTTTTACTCATATCCAATACCTTCTTGGAAAGTGTTTCACAGTAAATACTAATCTATATCACTAATATTATAGACTTTTCAATATTTGAGAGACAGCCTAGACCATGATAGTTGAAGACTTCACGTCATCGTATCTTTCCACCCACCATAACATGAGAAGTCTTCAAATAATTTGGACATTCCTTTTTGAAGTGTCCATGTCCGTTGCATTCGAAGCACACAATGTCTGAAGGAGATTGAGACTCCTTCCCTTCTTTCCTCGTAAACTCTTTCTTATCACCTCTTGAAGATGAGAATTTCCCTCTATTAAATGGTTTCCCACTGCCCTTCATCTTCAGAAATTTTCGGAAGTTCTTTACAAGATATGCCACTTCCTTTTCCACTCCATCTTCTTCGGAGGGATCATCCATTCTTTCGGTGATGGTTTTGAGAGCAAATGATTTACTCGTCTTGTGTGAAGGCAGTCCTAGTTCATATGTTTGGAGAGACCCAATCAGCTCTTGAATTTTGATCTCTTCCAAGTCTTTACTCTCCTCTATGGCTGTGACTTTTGCTCTAAAACATTCAGGCAAGGACCTTAAGATTTTTCTCACCACCTTGGTGTCTTCAATCTTCTCACTAAGATTGAGTTTAGCAATGACAATTTCGTTGAGCTTCCCATAGAATGAATCAAACGATTCATCTTCACCCATCTTGAGCTCTTCAAATTTGGTGGTAAGCATTTGAAGCTTTGTGTCCTTCACCTTCTTAGTCCCCTCATAAGTTGTCTCCAAAATTTCCCAAGCTTCCTTGGCCATAGTCATGTGAGATATCCTGTGGAATTCATCAGAAGACATAGCACAGAAAATAGCATTTAAAGCTTTACTATTAGCATTGGCTGCTGCAAGAGTAGCCTTATCCCAATTGGCCTTAGGAGCCTCTAGTTTAGTCCAACCTATCTCAACCGCATCCCAAACGGTATCTTCTATAGAGCATAAAAATGCTCTCATTCGGACTTTCCAAAATGCATAATTATTACCATCAAAAAATGGTGGAACAGTGAGAGATTGAGACCTATCCATCTCAACAAGGGGTCAAGGATCACACTTAGGTATTAACACCACAACAAGTGTACCCGCTCTGATACCAATTGAAAGTTCAAAATGGGTATAAAACACCCTTGAACGTTTAGACCCCAAATAATAAAAATACCAATTCAAGCTTTATATCAAACAATTAATGTGCAGAACATGATAACAAGCTCATAACAGAATTGATAAACAATCTAAGCCAAATATAAACACATCCACAGCAGTAAATATAAGGCAAAGACAAAGGAAAGGAAGATGCAAACACACGGATAACACACAATGTGTTATCGAAGAGGAAACCGAAGTCCTCGGCGTAAAACCTCTCTGCCGCCCTTCAAGCGGTCAAATAATCCACTAAAGAATGTAGTTGGGATACATGAACAGTAGAAGACCCTCCAAGCCTAATCTACCCAAGTACCTAAGCCCTCCAAGCTTCTTGCTCCAATGAGGTTACGCCGAGCCTATTTCTTCTTTAGCTTGCCAGATTCCGCTACTTGACCATAGCATCAACCAATGTATATTGGTTCCTTTCCAAACTGCTTCCCAAAGCACCAAATGGACCTTCTCACAGACGTGGGTGTGGTGAGATAAGGGTTTGGTAAATGACCTCTCAAGGGTATGACAATAGAGAGGAAGAGAGTAGAGAAATTTGTAGAGTCTCTTTAGATGAAGATTGGGGATGACTCAATCTTGGTTTTCTCTAGGGTTTTCTCTCACAAAATTCTCTCTAGAAGCTCTCTCAATATGATGGGTATAAGGGTGTATATATAGTAGGGTGTATATATAGTAGGGTGAGAAGGGAATGCAAAACGTCAGTTTTTGCCAAACAGGGCAAGTTGGCGACTTGGTCTCGCGGCTTGTCCAAGTCGCGAGTTCAAGTCGCGACGTAACGGCCTAGCCAGATTGGAACTTTTGTCCTGTAGCGTGACAGCTGGCGCGACCCTTTAGCTTCCCAGTGTGCCTCTCACGTGCCTACCTTTCGCGGCTTGCCAGTCGCGATCCACCCGCGAGCCCTAGCCGCGAGTCTCTGTTTTTCTTGCACACTCTTGAGCTTTTCTCCACATCTTTTCACACACTACCCTTACAATTTTCACACCTAAATACAGGGTTGCTAAGTGCTAAATTATAAGCAAATTGGTCACGGAATAAAGCCAATTAAATGGTTGATTAAATTCAACCTTACACATTTAATGGAAGTGAAGCTGGACCACTTATCAGATGGCAAATGCGCTAGAAAGAGGCCACGGGGCGAAGACAAAATACTGTGTATAGCCAAAGTATTTTGTTTTGTCGCCATGCATATATACTTTTTAGTTAAATGATTTATTAAATAATTATGTGATTTATTTAAATAATTTTATGAATTATATTTTTTTAATAAAATTTTTATATTAAAGGGTCACAAAATGAGTTGGAATTCCAACTAGATTTGGTGGAAAATTTTATGGGTTAAAAATGTACAAAACTTTGGCCTAACCCCTAAACATGCTTCCTTATATTTCTAAGCCTTTCCCCACAAAAAAATTAAAATAAAATAAGAAAGAAGTCTTGCTAGTACTCCAAAAGACAAGTCCTAGCTGCCGACAACTAGAGGTCAATCTTTGTGTCTGGTTAATTTGACAAAATAACTTGATAAAAGTCAAGACGTGCGGTGGGTGGAACCGTGGAAAGACACCATTGATGCCGAGTCTTCAATTGTTGTCGTGTAGGTCTTCTTAAAGGAAATGTTAAGTTATTATAACATTTATTTATTACAAAAAAAATTTACAAATTGATATGTAATAATGAATCTAATCAATTAGTGTTATTCAACCAAACCATAATAAAAGAGTGAATAACCTTTTGTGTGATTGGTGATATTTCCATTTGTAAAAGCTATGTTGTAAAACATTTATTATCCCAATTCCCAAACATCACTAGCAAGTAATTAATTCAAGGACTTTCCAAGAAAGCACTAGATTAATCTAGGTCTTCTCAAATAAAGCAAGTAATGCAAGGATTTCCAAGAAAGCGCTGGCTAGATAATCCTTTTCTTGTCCAGTGAAGATTATTTTACACACAAAGAGATCATTCTTAATAATGTATATAGTACTAAAGTATTGATAATTGGTGCGAGATTGCTAAAAAGAAAAGACCTAATTGCAAAATCAAAGATGATAGAACATAAATAACAGGAGTAAAAAAGCCAATGTCAACAGCTGGAATTAGGAGAATATAGCTTTAAGAGCAATCTTAATACAGAGATTGATCAACCATTTTTTTTTCTCAAACCACATATAGGTAACTAAAATTTCGGTCAAATTACAAGCGGGTAAATTGTAATATGCCCTAAATAAAAAATTCATGTGAAAAATACGGGTCGTCTTGCCCAAACCGACCCAACCCACAACCCAATTATCACGACCCGTTTCTTACATGTTTAAAATGGTCCATTTTTAACACGGACATGTTTTCAACTCAAACCCGATTGACCTGACCTGAATTGCACACTTGTTTTGCCACGCCTATAAGAAATTAAGGCAGTCATCTAGAGATGAAAGTGTCTATAATTGGGGGCCTGTTATAATGGTAAAAAATTTGGCATGAATGATTGGGGGCTTGTTATCATGGATAATTTGAAGTGTCTTTCTGCTCATGTTTGTGATGCTTTAAATAAAAAGGACACTATTGTTTCTGTTGATTTTTTTGATGCTTTTGAAACTCTTCGTAAGGATTTATTTAAATCTTTGAAAATTTCTAAGAAATTCAAGGAAGAGTTAAAATTGGCTAATCTTGAAAAAGCAGAATTGCTTGTTAGATTAGATGTGTCTAATAAAAAGAATGAATTTTTGAGAAATCAAATTTCCTCTCAAGATGAGAAGATGAAAAGCTTGGAATAAGAGTTAGTTGAATCTAAAGCTAAAATTGAAAATTTGACTAGTACCAAGCCTGCTGTTAATAACAGAAGTGTTTCTGTTTCTCTTAAGCCTAAAACAGAGAATGTTTATATCCCTCCTTTTAAGAGGAATAATAAAGAGAAGACTTATTTTGCTAGGTCAGAAAAAGGTAAAAGTTCTGATGTAGACGCTGAAGTTTCTACACCTAAGTCTAAACCTATTGTTAGAGAGAATAATAAATTTGTTTTTGTGCCTACCTGTCACCTTTGTGGTGTTGTTGGTCATATTAGACCAAATTGTTCTTTGTTGAGGCAAAAATTGAAATCTGAGACTAGATTTGTTACTAGGAATACTAATGTTTCTAAATTTGTTCCTGTTTGCCACTTTTGTGGTGTCTGTGGTCACATTCGTCCTAATTGTCATAAATTGAAATTTAAGCATTCTGTGGTTAAATCTAGGATATGTGATGATATTTCACCTGCAATAAGTCCATATAAATTGTTTCATATGCTTTTGAAAAATTTAAGCTTGTTGGCTTTTGAAAGGAATTTGCAGGATTTTAGTCTTTCTCAGAAGATTGGTGTAATCCCTCAAATACACTCTGCTTCTCATGGATTTTCATCTACAAAGCTGAAGACTCGTGCTATATGGGTGAGAAAAGATTCTCCAAGGTGAATGTTGCTGACTTGTCCTTGATTTAATTCTTTCAATTGTTTGTGGACATGTTTTGTTTCTGTTTTTGGTTGTTTTGTTTTTTAGGTTGTTTTTTGTTTAAAAAAAAAAAATCCAAAAACATTGAAAATTTTCAAAAAGACAAAAATATTTTATTTTGTGTCTAGTTTTTCTTTTTGAGGATTACATGAATTATGATATCTCTCTCTTGATTTAGAACATGCTTGACATTGTGGAGAAACTCGAATAGTATGTGATATATAAGTGCTAAGCTTTTTCTGATTTTGTGTGAGTATGTACTAATTTGTACATGTACTCAAGGGTTAATTAAGAAATTTATATTTCTTGTTTGTGTACCCTCTATAGCTTAGTTTAGCACTATCATGCATTACTTTTGCATTGTTCATTTAGCATAATATGTGCTTTTTGTTATTGGTCATAATTTTTTTAAACCAAAAAGATTTTTGTGTTATAGATCTTGGATTTGAAATCAAGGTTGGCCACCTTATCTTTACATAACAAGTTTATGTACCTTGTTTAGCTTTGATGAGCTTATTTATTGCACTTGACTAGTTGAAGCTTTGTAGTGCATGTTGTGTGGGAAAGATGTTTATGGTTTTTGATCACTTTGTCTTGATCTTAAAGTCACGTGTTTTTGACTGTCGGACTTAAACCTTTTGAGAAAGGCATAAATAACCATCTCACCACTGTTCACTAGCCAATTATGAACACCTTAGTGCATATCGTAAGATTCTGTGCTCGAGAAAGTGTAGCACATGCACAAAAAGAACATAAGGTGTAGCCTCGGTTTAATTGCTTAATGCTTAAAATTGGTGTGTACTATTAGGCTTGATGCCAAATCACATAATTAAAAATGGTGTGTACATTATCTTGGCTTTTAATAAGTTTCTGAACAACTAAAATTTGTGTGTACAATATGAGGCAAAAATCAAGAAACTTACATGATTGCAAGCTTATGTTCTAGGAGATGTGGGAGTTATATGATGTAACTCTTTAGGTGATAGTCTCTTTTGAATTCTATGTAATGAATTTTGTAGACTTTGTGATTGATTGCTATTCACATATCACCTCACATATATCTCAAGCTTTTGTTAATTGCACACACTACAAAAGTTACTCTTTGCTAAACTTGGTACATTTTATTGTGTGTGATCTTGTTGTGGCCATCCAAGATTAAAAGTTCCTTGATCTTAATGCAAAATGTGTTTAAAGTTTGAGAAATTGGATATTCTAGAGCTTGAGTGTACCCGTATTGGGGATTTTGTTCAAATTGGGTTTAATTGATGAAATTGGCTTACTGATTTGATGTAATTGATCATTATTATCTGTCCTCTAACTTGTGTGATGATCAATTGGTCAATTTTTCTTTAAAAACATTCAAGTGGTTTTAAATTTTTTTTGGGGTTTTTGTTAGAAACTCTATGCTCAAGTCAATTTTGTGAATTTGAACTTAATTTGACATTTGTTTACTGCATTAGTACATGCATCATGACATTGTAATTGTTCATGCATCATTTGTGTTTAGGATTCACATGCATTGCATTGATTTTGTATCCATCTTGCAGTTTTGTAGTCATATCTCTCATTATTTTCACACATAACATGTATACACTTTGCTACATTGGGTACTCAACTTGATCAAACAATTGATTGATAAATTTTTGAGCTTTGTACTTTCTAGTATATGCTTTTTTTTATGTGTGAACTGTAGAAAATATTTTTCTTAAGAGATATGATGGATAATCAATGTGCAAATATTATCTCTACTCATGCAACTGTTTATGGGTCACATAATGCCATGTTTGCATTTTATTGAAAGAGAGAATATTTTTCTTTATGTGTATTCTCACCTTAGTTTTTAACTTTGGTTTGTGTGTTTTTATGTTCCTCCACCTCCTTTGGTTGACTTTGATATTTGTCGTACCTTGGAGACTGTCATGACCGTTCAGACGACTCATAGTCAGATTTTGGTGGACTTGCTTGACGAGATTCGTGCTCTGCAAGCCGACTTAGCACATCTTCGTTCACCCTCACCACCTCCTTTTGATGATGGCGTGTGATTGTCCTTTGGCATTCCGTCACAAAAAGGGGGAGTAGAGTTTTGACACTGTAGAGGAGTTTTTGTAGTTAGGGGAAGTTTTTTGTTTTGCAGAGCTAGTGGAGATATTAGATTGTATCTAGGTGCTTCACTTTGTATATCATTTTTTTGGGGCTATTCATGTTAGGGGGGGGTTACATTGTTTTTTGATATACATAATTCTTGTTTCTTTTGTTCACTGCTTATTGATTTATATTTATGAGTTATTTATTGATATGTGTCTTTATTTTGTTTTGTGTGAAACATACTAGAATGTCATACCTGTTGATTTACTATTTTCTATCACACATGCGTTTATGTGTTTGTTGAGTGTTTCAAGAATATACAGGTTGATTCAATTGAGCTGCTGTTTATACTTGCAACTGATGGATAGTAGTTAGGATTGAATTTGTGTTTATAAGCATTATTTTTGTAAAGGGCTTTTATTTGTAAACTTTAAGTTTTTAATTTGTGTTTTGTCACGGATTGCCAAAGGGGGAGTTTGTTAGATTCTAAAGATTTAGGAATTTATGTATTTAGAACTCTAATGTGTATTGTTGGCAAACCATGATCAAAACAGGTTGTTAGTCTTGTTTAGACTTGCTCAAAGTGTGGGTTTATGTAAAGTTGGAATCGAGTTGCTGTAGAAGTATTAGTGACTTTCGGCCTGGCTCGATCGATTGAAAATTAGACTCGATCGATCGAATCTCGGGCAGAACATTTTTCTGCAGAATTTTCCAACTCAGCCCAAGCCCATTAAGGATTAGGGTTTCAGATCTACTTCTCCCATTATATAAAGGAAACCCTAGCACATTTTTAGAGTAGCTCTGAGTGTATTGTTGCTCATACTTTGCGGTTTGTGTGAATCTCTTGTGAGATCCTTGAGGAGCTTTCCTTCACATTAACTTAGGGTTTTCTAGGTAGAGATTACTTCAACACCTTGATGATCAACTCAGTTGCTGCCATTGGAGTTTAAAGAAAAACAAGCAGGGGTGCTTGTATCTGGTGGAGAATCCAAGAAAGAAGGAGTCCGTGGATTCGGAGCTTGCACGTGGTCGTGTTAGTAAGTTCTACTGGTGGGTAACATTAGGAAGTCGAGCGGGGAGCATGTAAGTCCTTGTGTATGAACTTCGATTCTTTCATAAAGTGGATTCAAGTTTACCTTGAGGATAGATAGGTCAAATCCTTCCCGGGTTTTTACCGTGTGGTTTCTTGGGTCATCATATCTTGTGTTATTTATTTTTTCGCTGCTTTATATTCTTGATATGATTGTGTGATTGTGATAACCTAGACTTGCATAATTTGACTAAGTTAATCACTTGGCTAATTAACTAGGTTAATCTGGTTGGTTTAAGGGGTCTAAAACTGCTCAAGATAGAATGTGTGGTGATTTTTATTGAGTATATGTGATTAGTTTTTTTTTTTTTTAATTTTAATTTTATAGTTCATTAATATTAGATTCCTAGTATTTTGCACTCATTAACTCACTTGGCACAAAAATTAAAACACTTATGAGGATTGAGGACACATAGCATAAACTTAAGTGGATAATTATGGTGTAGTCCCTACATAAATTTAGACACATGGTGCGTTATTGGATTCTAATTTCGAATTCTAATTGAATTTTCTCTGAGTTTTGCCTATTAATATATATATATATATATATATAGATTACTTTATTCCTTATTAGAGATGTTGAATAATTAAATTTCAATATTACTTTCATAAAATTCATATGCATTTTTTAATTGAAGAGTTCAAATAATAATTGATTTTGATACGATTCTTTGTTAAAAGGATCCCTATAAAGATGTAACAATGCCGTTCAAAATAGATGGGAAAATTTACTCGAGTGAACAGAAATGTATTGCGAAACTCATCACTGACCCCAAGTCCTTGGCGTCTTTTTTAAGTTTAGTTGTTTAGGTCTTCCTAAATAATGCAAAATTCATATATTACTAGTGGTCGATGCAACTTTTTTGCCTGATGAATGAAGACTATCTTTCCAAAAAAACAAACAAGTGTGTAATTAATTAAGAGTTAGAGAGGAAAAGGATAGAATGGTTATAGTCCTTGAAATACTGACACATCTTCTCATCAAGGACTTACTCTTGGAAACGTGCTTTGCATTATTATTACAGTATATTTGCACCATTTATGCTTAAGAGCTCGTTTGGATTGAAGATGAGAGAGGGGGAGTAGAAGGGAGTAGAATAGAGTTAGCAAGAAATTAGCCTAATTTTTTGCTAACTCTACTCTACTCTCCTCCACTCCCTCTACCTCACCCTCACCCTCACCCTCAATCCAAATACACAATAAATCTCTAGCATCTTCTTGATTTTAAGTATTCTCATATAATGCAATGCTCATAATACCAAGGGCATAGGTAAGTCATCAGTTAACATTATCTATGAAGAAAGTACTGAATACAATGACAAAGTCTTTGGCTTCTTGTTGGGGAGAAACTATTAAGCCTATTAGGAGGGCTGCTGACATGGTCCTCCCTGACCTCTTTGTAAGGTCACAATTCGAATGACCCCTTGTGATTAACCCTAATTAATTAATTTAGCCAAGTAATTAATTAATCAATTAATCACGCAATTTTATGGAAGCACAAACAAATCACCAATCAACTAAATACGCAGCGGAAAATAAAAGACATGGTGATTTGTTTACGAATGGGGAAAACCCTAACGGCAAAAACCCCACCGGGTGATTTTCAGGTCACCACTCCCGAAACTCCACTATTATCAAATCAAGCGGTTACAAGAAAGGAATCCCAAGTACCTTACCAACCTACAGTTGAACCCTTACCCCAATACCCAATTGGACTTGATCTGTAGTGACAGTTTCCCTTTTTGATGCATGGCTCCCAAGTACGTGACTAACCAATTTGATGCGCGGATCCCAGTACGTAGCTTACTCCTTTGCACGAATCCCAGTACGTGACTAATTCCACAGCAACCCTTTGATTGTTGTAGTTGATTTGCAACAGCTTCACATAGAAACACCAATAAGATCTTCAATGTTGGTGCAAGAGACTTTGCTTGGTTACAGAACCCAAAGGCGTACAAGAAATGCAGCAAGAACTCTTTCTTCTGTAGGAGGAGGCTAGGGTTTCAAAAAGAAAACCTTATGAAGCTCTCTAGGGTTAGGATTTTCTTTTTCCCACCTCCTTTAAATAGGAGCTTAATGGGCTCTCCTATTCCAAATAGGTTTACACAAACCTTGGGCTTTTCCTTGTCCAATAAGGATTAACCATTTGTGATGATCATCTTGAACCTACTTAGATTTACCCAAATACAAGTAAAGTGCGTTTTGTCAAGGATATGCCAATTACATAAAAATATGTCCCCAACAATCTCCCCCTTTGGCAATCCGTGACAAAACCACAAGAGTACATTGAATGTCCTAGAATACATTCTACTCAAGATTACAGAATAAATAAGCCTAGTCTAAAAGATCTGAACCTTGGAAGTTGCTGCAAGAAGAAGGTTCGGAATCTTGACTTGGCTTTAACTTGTCTTTCCTGAAAGGCACTAAACAAAACACATCAAGGTACCATGTGGAAAATAATGACAATTTAAATAAACAAGAAACATGTGTATAAAGAGAGAAAAGAAACAACACATGTGAGATAAAGAGTGAAACACATACATCATCATCAAATATAGAAACAACACATGATATATGTAAATGGTTACAAAACCAAAAGATACACAACACAAGAATAATGTCAAGATTAATGTGTATTAAACTAACTCTCCCCCTAAGTTAGTTACATCAAAAACATTCTTCCCTAACATGAAGTTCTCCCCCTAAGTCTATTACTCCCCCTGAGGAATGACATTCAATTCTCAAATTTCTCCCCCTTTTTGACACGATTGTCAAAGGGCATAAAAAGCCAAAAGACATGATAGGAGACAGACAGAAAACTGACAAAGAGGGAAATGAGGAGAACAAGGAACCATAGACCTACAAGAAAAAGAATAACAAGATGCTATGGACAAAAAAAAAAAAAATGCAAAACAAAAAAAATGAAATGCATGCAAGGGAATCTCGATTGAACGAGAGGTGGCGAGACAGGTGTCGAGCAAAAAAGACATCGACAGATGCAGCTGTCGAGGATCTGTCGAGGGACAAATCAACAAAAGGATAAAGAGAAGCTCAATCGATCCACCAGCTGTCGAGAAGCTATCGAGGGGACAGAAGTTTTCTCGATCGATCCACTAGGTGTCGAGGAAGTGTCGAGATTGCGATAAGAAAAGGCTTGAGAAGCTCGACAGATGACCAAGTATCGAGGAGGTGTCAAGGAGGTGTCGAGCCATCTTTAAAAAGCAGTTTTTCGAGAAGTGAAAAACACAGACATGAATACAATCCAACACACATCTCTACCAAAGATCCACTCAACATATAAACCTCTCAAAAACATCTCTCGACAAGAAATTTGGCACAAGGATCATGCAAAACACACACACACACTAAACAAATCTAACCAATTTTATATTTCAAAAACAAGTTATGACAGTTTAGTGAGCATACATTAGCACATGTAAAACCTTTGTGATGGCCAAATCACATTGTACCTGCACATGTATCAAAAGTAGCAAAGAATATTGCGTGTTGTGTGTGAAAAACATCGTAAGATTGCATATGTGTATAGATGTTATGACGATCTGAGATATGAGAAAATAACTTTTAACTCACACACAATCATAACTGTTTGATGGGGACTATCACCTTCAAGGTACATCCTATGACTCCCACATCTCCTAGAAAACACGCTTGCAATCATGTTTAAAGCATTTTTAATCTTTTT
>NW_027070379.1:0-87500 GCF_002906115.3 Quercus suber
TAGGCTTGAGTCCGAGGACCATGCAATGCCTTGGTTCTGTCTATCACTTCTATTTTTCTGTAAGTATCTAGTTTCCCCATAGGTTTGAGTCCGAGGACCATGCAATACCTTGGTTCTGTCTAGTACCCAGGTATACTGGTGTAATTAGTTTTCCCATATGCTTGAGTCTGAGGACCATGCAATGCCTTGGTTCTGTCTATCACTTCTATTTTTCTGTAAGTATCTAATTTCCCCATAGGTTTGAGTCCGAGGATCATGCAATACCTTGGTTCTGTCTAGTACCCAGGTATACTGGTGTGATTAGTTTTCTCATAGGCTTAAGTCCGAGGACCATGCAATGCCTTGGTTCTGTCTATCACTTCTATTTTTCTGTAAGTAGGGGTTTGTCTTCGGATCGCTTTACTGGAGACGATTCCTCCTTGGGTCGGATTATGATCTTTACACGTGGCGTTGATCTCGTCTCCAGCTCGAGCCCCCATCTTTTTCATTTACGAAGCGTCCCTTGGCCGTTCGTGTTCCGCGCTTGACTCTTCAGTGTGCGAGACGCACCTTCATTAATGTCCTCGTGAATTAACACGAGTCCAACAGTCTACGGCCCCCTTAGAATTTGGTAGCTTCATTATTAGCCCTGCTGATAACTCTCTTTTCAAATTCTGCGTGAATTAATTCTCACCAACCCTCATCCTCTATATAAGGCTTTCCGGGGGGATGGTTTCTCCATACTCCACGAACCTCCCAACATAAATAGAAAGAACACACCCTTTCAGCTCCCCAAGCCCCTTTAATAACCCCGTCGGAATTGTGACTAGAGTTGGTAACTATGGGGCGGCTTTGGGCGGGTGTTAGGACATCCGTGCCAAGAGCCGTTGTGGCCGTAGCCCCCACTGGGCTTCCGGTGCGGCAGAATCTAGGCATAACCCCGATGGCGCCATACACAGTGGCCTGGAGGGATGTCGTTGAAGTACCTAATGTCTCTCCTTGGAGTGCACCCCCGACGAAGGAGACGTGCGAATTCATGTCATGGGCGGTGCTCGAGTGTTGTCGTCTCCAACAGCTAACGCTCGTGAGGACTAGAGAGAATCAAGGGAACATCACGGGGGAGGGCGTCCCGGAGCCCCTGCATCTGCTCCTCGCTTTGTTTAAGCTCCGCCGCTCCAAGAAAGGAGTCGTTGGTGGCTTTGAAGCGAGCCAGCCTCAGCCCCCTTCCGCCCTCTTATTGTCAAGTTCTCCCATTCTCTTGATGCCAATAAGAGAACGGGTTGACACTTCCCTCTAGCTAGTTCTAGGACGGGTCCACCTGGGCCTCTGATTGTAGAATTAGCTTGTAAATTTGTTTGTAAAACACGCCTGTCTGAGCCTCTGATTGTATTTTGTACTTTTCTACTTTTGAAATAATATCAAGCTTTCTCTTTTTGCTGTCGAATCTTCCACTTTCCTGCGATTTTTTTTTTTACATCACCAACCTACTGTAAAACGACCATTTAGAACACTCGCCTAGTGCGCCGGCCAGCGCACTAATCCTTCCCACAGACGGCGCCAATTGTGGGGACTCAATTTGGATCGGACCCAGAGTATGAATGGGTTTTCAGCCCAACAAGCCCAAACGATAAATTTTGTAGAGAGTGGATCGAAGGTTTAGGCGCTGGTCGGCGTTCACAAAGCATGAACTCTCTTCTTTTATTAAAAAATACTTAGAACTATTTACAATTGGGGGATGCTCCTCGGCCCATGGCCGAGGAGCCCTTTTTCTTCTTTCTTTTTCTCCCCCACTTCTTACTTTACTCGCTCCTCTTTATATAGTCTTCATTGTCCTATCTCGTTCTTCCATCTGTTGATCATTCATTCGCCTTTCTTCTGACCGTCTGTCATATCAGAGGCCTTATCAACACTCAAGTGGTTCACACTGATCAACGTCGCCCTGCTAAGGGGTTGCATCCCTATTAATGCGGCCAGAGGGGTTAGGTGAATGCATTAAGTGTGGAGGTGACAGCTTGCTTTGGGCTTGTCCCTTCCCAAAATTATCCTTAGTATGCCGAGGACGAAGAGGTCCTCGGCGTGGATCCAAAAAAGAGTCTCTCCCTAATTTAGCCTTGGATGGTCATCCTTCCTCGGCGTGGGCCGTGGGCCTTGGGCCTTCTACACGATGGGCTGAGGCTATCAGGCCCACGGGCCCCACAAAGATAAAGCTGAGAGAGTAGTAAATAAATGAGAGGATTTAGCTAGTTTTGAAATACACGTGGGCTTGTTAAATGAAAAAATTAAAAATAAAAATGACATGGGGAGTTAGAAAATAGGCATGATAAGCTTTCTATAATGACACTTTATTTGAGTTCAATAGAGATCCAAAAGGCCAAAATGTAAGTTTATATAAATGGAAAGGATCATGCAAAACCCATAGAAATTTAGTGTTTGAAGATAAGATTGAGATGTCCACTTTGCACACAAATTTGTCACAAATTACCCATGGGTGATCTAAAATGTTGGGACTTAGTAAACTAGGCATGTTTCTCTATGATTTGCACAAAAAGTTATGTTTGATGCTCACCAGAATGCTGGAAATTATGTGCACCAAGGATGCCAAAAAATAAACAATGAAAACTTCCCATTTGAATCACCCCACTTCTTAATTGCTAAAGAACATTTGTTTCTTTTTATCATAGCACGAAATGACCCAAAGTTGTTACATTTAGAAACTGCATTACACAAACTTTCCATTTGAATCAAGAACAAGCAAAATGGTGTTTGTGAACTACATACTTACCAAGTTTGCATAATTTGTACCTCAAAACTAAAAAGAAAAAAAAAGAACAAAAGAAGAGCAAAAGCTCAAAATAAGACTCACAATTGTAGGACCTACTGCACATGCTCACAAATTCCTTGTGCTTTGGCGCTGATGGTCATGGTATATAAGAGAAAATTTGGGTTTCCTATTCCATAAAATTAACACCCAAATTCTCTCCCAAATCAATTCAGAAAATTTCCATCTAAATAATCCTTCATCAATTCCAAAGCTTCACCTCAGTTTTAAATCCTATTCTATAAATCCCTTTTTATTTCATTGTTTTTATGCTTCTAGTCGCTATAATGAATACCAAGCTTGTGTGATTTGTCATTTAATCATGTTTGGGTGATTTTGAATATTTATAGACATGCATAATTAGGCTGGGATCATGTTAGGATAATTACTCTCCTTAAGTTGTTGCTTAATATCTATATATTAAAAGGATGCATAAAATAAGGAATATATTGCATTTTTTACTTACAAAAATACCTATAATTTAACTAACTTATCCTTATTCCTAAAACATATGAAATGAGATTAAAACCATAAATAGGAAAATGTTAAAAAATAAAAAACATCATGCAGGCATTCATGAATTCTAAGTATATTTCTTACCATTTCATCAGAAATTTGTGCCAAACTTTGGCCCCAGAACTTGCTATTTCTTCCTGCTTACCTCGACTCTCCTTGTTTTTGTTACTTTTAGTCTGCAACCACATTACCGTAAAAAAAAAAAAAAAAAAAAAAATCTCTTGACTAAATTACCACGAAGATGAAATTGACGAAGAAAGTAGCAGTATCACAGTTTTGTCATTGAACCAATAGTCAATGATCTCCACCCATCGCGCTGTGATAACCGATTCCGGTTTGCTAGCCAATACCTGTTCACGTGTCCTTCCACATTTTTTGTGATCCTTTTTCAACTTGGTCCTACGATTTATCCTCAGTTCCCCTAATTGATGCATTGCCTATGCCATTTGATTGGGTGGTGCGACAATATTGGGATCAATTATATACCGTTTTTAAAATGCAAAAGTGGAGTTATCAAAATGGTGTAACTTAATTAGAATAACGACTGAATATGACATTTAATTAGGACAGCAGTTGTGAAGAAAAATAACTTATATTTTATTTGCATACTACCTCAATTTTTGCCCAACAATCTTGTTTAAAATTTGAAGGAATGCTTGGCCACCCAGCAGGCATTAGCTGGCATAATCGGCCATTCTCACAAAACGAGCCCAACCACCGAACATACAAAGAGCCGGCTTGCCCAGTCGGTTGGCCTTCATCATTTAACAGCAACTGGATTTTGTACTCACCAGTCATTACCCATATGTCAGCCAACTTTGTTTTCCCACGTCTCGCATGCCTATTTTGCAGTGCTGGATTTTGTACTGGTGTTGGGGGTTGAACATAATCATCTGTATATACAAAACCACCAATATTAGGACTAATTTAACAAAGCTCACAACTAGTGAAAAATATGACACCACACAAAAATTATGCATCTAGCAACTTAAATAATAAATGGTTTATGATTTCATTTAAACAAAACATTTGGAAATTTAGGCCTTTCTCCCACGCATTCATGTAACCCACTGGTTGTGCAAGTGTAACTTTCAATCATAGCCAACAACAACATATTTTGTTCACTTTGTGATTAATGAGGTCGCAAATGACCAATACCTCCCCTACTAGACCAAGTTAATTGTTGAGAACATTTGCTGACTTGCATTATAATTAGAATGATTGTTAATTCTTAATTCTGTGACTTCATAAATGTATGAGACTTCTTGGTACTGTGACTAATGAACCTAGATGCCTATTGGCCCTTTGGAAATGACCAGTCAACTTGTTCACCAATTATATTGGCAATTAACACATTTCGTAACGCATTACCCTCTATGACAACATGCATTCCAATTCTCCTTAATAGTAACTTATAAGTCCCATAGAAAGGTTGTAACTTCACCTACAAAGGAAGAGCACTTAAATAACACAATGTCTTGGCACTTATAAAAATAAAAAGGAAAATCAAATTATGACCTCTTCTACCACTAGATTTTGTGAGTTTATTTTGATTTAGGTTAATTTTGCATCTTTAAACAAGCATGTACTTACCTAGCTTTTGAAAAGATGAGCAACCTCAGTTCGTTTGGGTTGCCTTCATTTTTCCTTAATAAATTTGGATTTAGAATATATAATTTCAACCCAAACTTATCTTTGATCATTCTTAAGTGCACTGAATGGACCAATTATATAAATTCTTACGTTAACAAAGTTGGCAGCACATTTCAGCTTAGATTTTAGTTTCTGGATTTAAGGTATCCACAAAAGAATGGTCTTTATTATTATTATTATTATTTTTCTTAAGTTCAGCTCAATTTGTTATATTTATGAAGTTTTTTGAGGTAAAAGGAGTAAAAGAATTATTTTTTCTTCAATGTAAACTGGGATAGAATGATCTTTTTCCAATTCTTTTCTAGCAGTTGAAGTTTGCAATTACCACAACATCAAATTCCATTAAAGTTGTCCAAAATTTCAATTGGAGCTAACCAGATGGGTGGTAGGTATCACAAAATAAAGCATAAGGGAAATCCATGTTTTAAGGGTATATCACGGTAATAATTTCTATAATTTGTGCTTTATAAATAATTTGTGCTTTGTATACCTTCCTATTTTCTAAACTTAGCCTCTAATCTTAGATCATTGATTCTAGATTAGGCATTTTTAAAAATGTAATTTTACCTTAATTTTAGAATTTAACTAAGGGTCCGTTTGTTTTGGGTGAAAACAATTTCAGGAAAGCATTTTCCGTAAAATAGGTTGTTTGGGTGTAAAGGAAAATTCGGTCAAACGGAAAATCATTTCCGTTGACCTTCAAAAATACCCTCTGTTTATGGAAAATCATTTCCGTTCTCATTTTACCTTCAATTTACTTTCGGAAAATGAGAGAGAGAGAGAGAGAGAGAGAGAGAGAGAGAGAGAGAGAGAGAGAGAGAGAGAGAGAGAGAGAGAGAGAGAGATTAATATATGTGTATACATACATATATATATATATATATATAAAGAAATTTGTATCTTTGACTCAACTATTCTATTTTTTTTGTAAATGACACCCTAAGAAACCTCATAAATCAATAATATAGTAGATAACATTTGTCCACCCAAGTGTTCTTGAACAGATTCATAGATCAATAATATGGTGGATGAAATTTCAAATTTACAGCACATCACTCAAGTGACTCTACTCTATTAAGTACACTATAGTGTTCTTGAACAGATTCATAGATCAACAATATGGTAGATGAAATTTCAAATATACGGCACATTATTCAAGTAACTTAACTTGATTAAGTTCACCCGAGTGTTCTCGAACAGATTCATAGATTAATAATATGGTGGATGAAATTTTAAATTTATGGCACATCACCCAAGTGACTCAACTCTATTAAGTCCACCCGGGTGTTCTTGAATAGATATACAATAGATGAAATTTAAGAATTTCAAATTTATGATACATCAGTAAAAGTGACTTGACTTTATTAAGTTCGTCCGAATGTTCTCGACAGATGTAGAGTGAATGAAATTTATGAATTTCAAATTTAGGGCATGTCACTCAAGTTCTATGGAGCCCATTCATATGTTCTTGAACATATATAGAAGCTAATAATTACGTAGATTTCGATGGTAGCAAACTTATATAACACGTAGATAGTGAAAGACTATTTTCCCTCTCTATTTTTGGTATGAAGCGTGATGAAGTGTCACCTTTAGCAACAGTATTATTTGGAGACTTTGGAGCCAACAACAGTTGTAAAACAACATGAAATTTATCCTTCAACAACGTAAAGTAATAAGACCACGTCACGACATCACACCGTTCAAAGTGGATATCTTTTAGCAAAGATAACGTGGGCACTTGATCAAGCAAAATCGATCAAGGCCGTCAAAGAGTGAGGCGCAACAGGATTATCGTGCACTCAAAGTACACCTGATAATTTCTCTTTTAAAGAAATTGTTGGATATGAAAACTAGGAGAAATTATAAGATCTACATAGTGAACAAGTGATGTGGTTCACTATTCTACGAACAAGTGATGTGGTTCACTATTCTACTAAGAAACTGTCACTTGTTTAAAATTGTTAGTTAAAAAAAAATTTTAAACAGAAATTAATTACTGACTCAGTAATTTTAAATAAGGGTCCGTTTGTTTTGGGTGAAAACAATTTCAGGAAAGCATTTTCCGTAAAATAGGCTGTTTGGGTGTGACGGAAAATTCGGTCAAACGGAAAATCATTTCCGTTGACCTTCGAAAATACCCTCAGTTTACGGAAAATCATTTCCGTTCTCATTTTACCTTCAAATAACTTCCGGAAAATGAGAGAGAGAGAGAGAGAGAGAGAGAGAGAGAGAGAGAGAGAGAGAGCGAGGAAGCAGAGAGCGAGGAAGAAGACCCACGATCCACCGCCACTCGCCGTCGACCCACGACCCACCGCCACTCGACGTCGACCCACGACCCACCGATCTTCGACCCAAACCCAGACCTTCGACCGTCGATCGCACCCCACGATCGCACCCCACGACCCACGATCGCACCCCACCGAGATCGCATCACGCTCTTCGACGTCGCCTGCGAACCCCGAGCTCCAGTCCATCGATCGCAGCACCGCGCCGATCACACCGCGCCGCTTGATCTGGCCGCTCGATCTCGCCTCCGCTCGATCTCGCCTCCACTCGATCACACCGCGCCGATCCACTCGATCTCTCCCTTTCCATCCATTTTTGATCACTCTCTCGTCCTCGCTCTCTCAGTTTGACCGAATGTGGATTTGATCGAATGGAGTTGTTGTGATTTTTGTTTTTTGAAGTTTATACATTGAAATTTCTATTATAAAATTTGTTTGGGAACTGAGAAAATGGCAAAGAAAATGTGAGAAAGTGTAGGAAAATAGCATTTTCAGTATACAACCAAACACATGAAAATATTTTCTTGAAAATTTTTCATAATGCAGCCAAACACTCAGAAAATATTTTCCTTTCCCGAAAATACCATTTCCGGAAAATATCTATTTTCCGGAAAATATTTTACGGCAAACAAACACAGCCTAAGTAGAAGTTTTTTTGTAAAATAGTGAACAAGTGACGTAGTTTACCAGAAGACTCTATAATTTCTCGAAAAGTAGGTAGGTTCTTGAATCTGTTTAAATTTAAAACAATAAAAAAAATTAAAGAGAAATTTTAACAAATTCTAAAGGCATTTTTTAGTGAGCCATTTTAAAAAAGCTTTTATGAAAAAAAGAAAAAGAAAAAAGAAATTAATGAATTGACAACTTTTCAATTTTTCATAAAAGTGGTATAAAAATTTTTCTAAAATAATTTATTAACAATTGCTTAATGTGATCTAATTTTTTTTTTTTTTTCTAATATCAGTTAACGTGACCTAAAAAAAAAACCCGTTAACATGACCTAAAACTAGGTGGTGTTTTTGAAACGTTGGAGGAGCAAGCATGATGTATGACGGCGTCGGCGCATAATCCAACAGCAGTCAAAATAACAGGAAAACGGTTTCTGTCAGCTTAATTTGGTATGCCAGTATTTTTTGCAACTTGTGGAATTGCTAAATCATGAGTTAGCTACGTACACCCCTATCAAGTTATTTTATTATGGACAAAATACTAAAATACATACTGGAGTTTGGATTTGTGTCAGTTACAAATTAAGCTGATTCCTTAACACGTTTGGTAACATAAATAGTTTTTTTTTTTTTTTGGTAATTATAAATAATAATTTTTATTATTAGGAATAAAATGTGTTGTAATGGAATCGCAAACTTGTTCATATGTTTGGTTATAAGTTGGAATATTAGAATAAAATTTAATATCTCTATTTAGGAAATATCATAGGGTATGTTTGATACATTGAATGAAAATTACGACAAAAATTGTAATATTTATTATTGAGAATAAAAAAAATGTTTAATGGAATAATTAAACTTATTTATAGATTTAGTTATAATTTGTAACTTTAGAATAAAACTTAAGATATATATATATATATATATTTAAGAAATATCTTATTTGTACAATTATATATTTTTTTATGTATACAACCAAACACATAAAATATTTTCTTGAAAATTTTTCATAATGCAGCCAACACTCAGAAAATATTTTCCTTTTCCGAAAATACCATTTCCGGAAAATATCTATTTTCCGGAAAATATTTTACGGCAAACAAACACAGCCTATATCTTAGCTGTTTTGTAATAAAAGAATCTGTTTGGGTCCAGTCAAACCGCGTAGCTTTGAACCCAGTCGTGGTTTATAGGTTTTACAATTATAGTCATCAAAATGGTAAAGAATAAAGAAAATAATACACACAACATCCAGACCACAGCAAGATATCCCGACCACGTCATCGCCCGGCTGAGGGTCGCACTTCTTTGATTGGATCTTCCATTATCGATCCCTCTTTCTCTCTCTGTCTCTCTCTCTCTCTCTGCATTCGCATCCAAAGCCAGAGCTTACCGTCGATCTCACTCTCTCTCTCTCTCTCTATTCGGTAATTTCATCTCTCTCTCTCTCTCTCTCTCTCAGATTTAAATCCTGTGCTTTTTTGTACGTTCTAGTTCGTTTCTTCTGCTGAATCTCTATCTCTGTATCTTATAAATAGATCGCTTGCTTTGCAATTTGCATATCCACCTAAATCTCAGTAATATTTACTTCTTTTGTTTCAATTCATTATTACTTCTTTTGCATATCTCTCATTTCATGATTGTTAAAAGAAAATCATTCATCAAATTCCATATTAGGAATATATTTTTGAATTATAAGCTCTACGAAGCTAGTGCTGGTCTTTATTTATTAATTTATTTAAATTTTCAGGTCCCTTATAAGCATGAACCTGAGGCAATTATAAAAAAAAAACAGAAGAAGTTAATTAATATATGTAAATGTCATTTAATTACCGAGTTTTCGTATAGGATTTTCGTTTGCCAATAAGTAGGTCGAAAGATTTTGATATTTCAAAATATATATATATATATATATAAGGGAGACGTATATCTGATTAAGTGAGGTTTAGTAACTACAGGATCTATGAATTTTGTCCTTGCTTGATGGTGCTATGTGAAGTACACATTTCGTTGATTTAAAAAAAAAAAAAAAATTACGCGTGGATTTTTAGATTTGTTGCTATGAAGTTTATAATATTTTGAGTTACATAATCAGGATATGTTGTTTTTCATAAAATTGATTTAAGTGCTTCTTATTGTCAAACTTTCTTGTTTTTAGAATTTAAAGGGATTTCCGAAAATTGATAGCATATTGTGAATGCTAGGGTATATTATTGGCTGTTGGGTTAAGTTTTGATTTCCATCAACAAATAAACTATAGGGAGGGGTTGTAATGTGTTGTAGTAGTCGTTAAAATTCTGGATCCATTGATTCATATTCTTCTTCCTTCTCAAGATGGTACTGCATTTTTTAATATTGATGTCATCATAACCCCAAGGAACCAATCATAAAAATAAAAATAATAAAAATAAAAATAAATAAAAAATCATAACCCACAATTGACCTGGGGACAACCTCATTAAATTCTCCTTCACCCTCCATTTTGGAGCTAAAACTCAAATATTAAAAAAAAAAAAACAAAAGAAAAAAGAAAAAAAAAATGTAGATGCTAACGTAGTTTCATTTTGTTACTTAGGGTTATGTGGCTTTTGTGGCCCTCACAACTCTTTTATATTTTTTCTAAATTTTCTTACTGCTTTATTTCAATTCAGAGGAACCATCGTATTTTCAAAATCATGTACTGGAGGACATAAAGACTGAGACAATGTAGTTTTTCTGTTGATGACCTCTGTTTTGGCTAACATCGAGCCAAAAAAAGCCTTTGTTTAAGACTGTGTCTCTATTTTGGCCAACATCATAAAGGTCAGACCTTGGTGTGATGGCAAGTACCTTTTTCCCAAGGGATGTGTCATGGGTTTGAGTTGCCGACCAACCACCTCTCCCAGTCCCACATAAGTAGAATTATTGTGCATTAGGTATGACCTGATTTAAGAATGTGTCTTTTCCCCTCTTTTGATTTTTATTTCATTTCTCCTTTTGGAATAGATATGCAATGTCACTGCCATATGCCAGGAAGTGGGTTGACCCCAAAGGAGCCTAGCATATGTGGCAGCTCTTATTTATGCCTTTTAATTACCTCCCAAGATTTAAGATTCTATCTCTTCTTTATACCTTGTGAATCACCTCAATTGGTTTAATATCAGAAAATTTTCTTTGTGGCCTTTAGCATCTGTCAGACAGGATATAACAATTTAAAATTCTACCAAAATTTCATGAGTACAACTGGTTTGCTGATGCAGCTGTTTGGTTAAGTGGTGCAAGGTCATTATGTCAGGCGTGGAGGATCTCAAGAGAAAGAACAAGTGGATGGAGATATCCCCATCGAGTCTGAAAAATCTATGCCGTCATCTCAAGAGGAGGTTGTGTTAAGATTCTAAATTTCTTTACACACTTGATCTATAATTGACCGAATATTGCATTCATGGAAAGCCTTTAATTCCATAGTATTTTGTAATTGAGACAATTTCTCAAAGCTTATGGTTGACTCAGATTATGATTTTTGTAGGAGGCGGCAGTAAAGAAGAAATATGGTGGAATAGTGCCCAAGAAACCACCACTCATTTCTAAGGTGATTTTTGATTTTGAAATTACTTATGGCTTTTGTCAATTGGAATTTGGAAGAGTTATCCGTTTGAGTTGGTTTTCCTTTAAAAGTTTTGGCTGTGATCTCAGGACCATGAACGTGCTTACTTTGATTCTGCAGATTGGGCTTTGGGAAAGGCAGGCATATTTATCTTAATCATTTTTCTTGTCCTTGACAAAAGTGGAAAACATGCATTAAGTTGACTTACTAATATCTTTTATGCTTTGGATGATAACAGCAAGGTGTTGAGAAGCCCAAAGGACCACTTGAAGCCCTTCGGCCCAAATTGCAGGTATTAGTTTAATTTGACTTTTTTTATTATTTATGTTGTGCTTAGTTTGCAAGGATTTCTGTTCCTTCTGCATTGCAATGGTCAATTTGTACATACTGCTGCTATTACTTGCTAAATTGCATGATAGGCGTTTACCTTTTTGAATGAGATTGTTGTAGAGCTCTGATTGATATATTTCCTGAGTTTCTGCATTTAAAGTTGAATTCTGTGATGTTTGCTGCTTTTAAAAGACCATGTAAGGTACCATACTGAAATTGTCAATTGTCATCTAGTGGTGCAAGATGGAAGCTATATTGAAATAAGAATCACTCACCAAGCTCCTCTAATCAATTAGGAGGTTTTATCAAGTCATGGGTCAGAATTTTCGGTTGGATTTAGGATGGGTGTGTGGTGTTTAGTTATTACCAACAGGCTCACAAACTTGGCTCCCACAGATAATATTTTTCTTGAATATTAGTGAATCTGGAAAGCATTTTTCTCTTTAGGATGTAGATGGTCATCCAAGTTTTGGATTATTTAATATAGAAATAAAAACCAAACTATATGTTGGAATTGTGTGTCAGCATGCTAGTACCCAGCAAGTTGCTTGTGCAGTATAGGGTTAGGTAGCAAGATGGGAACACAGATTTGATGGGAGATAGAAGTGGCCAAATTCCACATTATTAACCTAGGCCTTATGTGGCCTGCATAACTTCAAACTGGTCAAGAAGGTATGAAAGGCATTTCATTTCCAGACTCTTGGATGCAGAATGGATAATTCAAAAACATACTTTAAGTGGAAGAGGAAAGAGATCATGAGAAGGAGAATTCACTAATTGTATTACCACTGAACGTCAAACTGGTAGCTACAGAAGGTATTTCACTTCCAGACTCTTGGATGCAGAACAGTTAAATTAAAAGCATACTTTAATTGGTAGGAGATAGGGGTCAAAAGTAGGAGAATTCACTAATTATAAATATTTTGATTTGAAGAAAGGAAAGCTGATATACTTGCTTTGGCTACTTTTGTGATGAAAAAGAAACTATAGTTTTTTTTTTTTTTTGGGGGGCGGGGGGGGGGGGGGGGGGAAATAAGAACTATAGTTTTACATATACTGGATATCAAGAAACAAATGAGAACTCGTTTATTGATTTATTTTTCTTTAATTGTTTCAAGTAAAGCGTGTCCATAAAATGGAAATACTGTTTAAGGAAGTCAGGAACTTCCTGAGATAATGTTGCACTGTGTGTGGGATGCCTTTGAGCAAAACATTAACTCAGATGAATGTATTGCCTGTGCAATATTCGAAGACACTCTTGATATTATCAGAAAACTGGATGGCCTTTAGGATTGCTGTGGCTTCAATGTCCTTTTTGCTATTTTTTATTTGTTAGGTAATTTTCTTTGAACTCATATGCCCCTTTTTATTCTTAAATTAGGCTACCAAAATTTCACCTTTGATGTATGAGCTCAATCCTGACACCTGCTCCATTTAAATTTGTTAAAGAGTATGATCTCCATTTATCTAATTCATGCTATCCAGTAGTGACTTCCAAATTGTTCCTGGCTCAAGGTCGGAGGTCCCACAATTTCCTGTTGGTGTGCAAAATTTATGTGAACAATTCACATTTTATGTGGTCTAACCTTGCTACCATGTTTATGGTTCCAGAGTGTCCATACTGCATATCATCCTTGCCTAGACTCTTGAATGACTAATTCTATAGTTTTAATTTGAAACTTATTCTCGAATTCTACTAAACTGTAATTATGAAAATGAAAAATCCTATGGCGCATGTGTAGTGTTGTCAAAGGTGAGCTAGGCGCTCACATTGTTCTAGTGCCTGGGCTAGGCACCACTAAGGCACCTCTGAAGCCTCAAGGTGAGGTTCCTTTATTGAGGTGCTTGCCTTTGGTGGTTAAGAGTCTGTTACATAAAGTCTCAGGGCTTGAGCTGAGTGCCTCAGTAAAATTCCCTATATTATATGGGTGGACAAAGTACACCCTTTAAAAAACATTTTAAAAGAAAGATGATTAAGTCTGCTTGGCCGATTTATTTAGTTTATCATAAAATGAAGGTGTGGGGCACTCAATTTTGTTTTGTCTTGATTTCTCCTCTCTCTCCCTCTAGGTTTCACAAGTGGGGCCAAAAAAAAAAAAAATCCCTTTTGGCGATATGCATCATTGTCTATGGAGCTTTTGCCTTGAGGTTTGAGGAAATGTTAGAAACTTCCCCTCTTATTTTCATAAATGACACTCCACCCCTTGAGGTTGTGGTTTGTAAAACAAATAACCCTTCATGACCATTACAAATTGAGTCAAAATATACAATTTTCAAATTAAATTCTCTTCTAGAATTACCTCAAAAAATATATATATATATATAAGTAAAGAAAATTTTATTCAAAGTCATAAGAAGAAGTCACCCAAATATACAGGAAGTATACTGCAAGAGACCAAAACAATCAAATATGCAAATTGCAAGCATCCATCAAATCATAAACCGGAAAAATAGGATGACTTCCTATGATAGATATCCAATCTAATAATGTTTTAAAGAAGAAAAGTTATAAGTTGGCTATTGTCTTTTCAGAGTCTTCAAACACCAGTTGTTTCTCTCCTACCAAATGCACCACATCAAACAATGACTTCTAAAAGATTGTTCAATAACTGGATTGGTTATATGATAAGAAAATTTAGAAAAAAAATATAAAATAAAAATAATAACCACAAGGGAATAAGTGTCATTTTAAAAAAATAGGAGAGAGTTTTTGACATTTTCCAAAAACCTCAAGGGAGGTTATTGTAATTTACCATTTTGCTTTTCTTTGTCCAATTCTGCTTTGACTTGATCTCCATGGTGATTCCTCTTAGCCATTTTCTTTTATATTTCCTGTTAAATGGTTTTTTTTCCCCAACATGCATTTTATACCCCAAATTTTATTCATTTTACTCTATAAAGTGTAAAGAAATTATAAAATGGCTCCATTTTTGTAATTTTTTTTTTATTGAATTGAAATTGTTAGAATTATGGTTAAATAATTAAATTTACTATTTCTTTATAGCTTATACTTTTAGAACAATTGGTAACTTATCATAGCATTAGAGTAGGAGATCCTAAATTTGATCCCTGTCTTTACCTCCTATTTAAAATGTTAAAAATCTCATATGTTGGGCCCCACTTATTAAGGGAGAGTTTAGGCCAAGGGAAGTATTAGAATTATGGTTAAATAATTAAATTCACAATTTCCTAATAATTTAAACTTTTGGAACAATTGGTAACTTATTAGAAATTATTATCATTCTATTTAGCTTTTTTTTTTTTTGAAAACTCCCCTTTATTTTATTCAAAATCTCTTAACACATAAATATTTCCTCTCTCTCTCTCTCTCTTTTCCTTTTAACAAAATGCCAAGTTGTAAATGAATACATTACATTTCTGGAAAACAATTCATTAAGATTCCAGTTTATTACTTTAGGTTATAATTTGAGTTTATAATATTTGCACATGTTTAGACATTGTTGTCTTCACTTGGGTAGACTCCCTTTTAGTGCCTTGTGGGCCATATACAGACTTGGCACCCTGAGGCCAATTTTCGCTTTTAACAACATTAGGTGTGTAACACACACACACACACACACGCACATGCAAGCTTGTATGAGTTGTATCTATCCATAGATTCTTGTGCGCAAGTCTCTGCAAAATTGTATGCACAAGGTGCATCTTGCATACAAGAAAAGTATGATTATATGATTCAGGATTGAGGCAAAGTGGTAAGTCCAACATGAATGATTGAAATGCCAAAATGGGTTGAGTAGGCTACTGTCAGCATTTCTATCTAATGATTAGCTTTATGGATTGGCTTAAAAAGAACTAGTTGGACATGTTTACCTATTATATCAACATACAAGAACTAACATTTAAAATGAGTGTACTTTTATTTCTATTCTGGAATCTCCATAATGCTCATGAAAAGTTATTCCTGGTGCTTTATTTTTTTAGCCCACACAACAGCAAACAAGATACCGGAAGTCTCCCTATGCTCCAGCAGGTGGTGAAGGTGTGCCTAACTGTTAAAACATTTATTGCTGAATACTTGCTTACAGCTATTCTTTACCATATTATATTTTCTCACAAGGGAACTAAAATTAACTCCTGTTCTCTTTTTTGTAGATGGAGGAAGTGCTGCATCTGAGGATGGGACTACCAATGTATGAGACGCTGCTGTTGGCTCTTTACTCTTGTGAGAACTGCTGATTGTTATTCGGATACCTGCATAGGTAATGAGTACTTTTCTGTTGTTTTCCAGAATAAAGTCTGGTGAAAATGTTTTGTTGTTAGCTAAAGGAACAAACTATAATTATAATGCAATTGAGATTTATGAAGCTTCAGTTTCTGCTGTTCCATATGTTTTTCTGTGTGGGACATCGCTGCTCATTTTATGATAAATGAAAATAAAAAGGCTTTTGTATGACTAGCAAAATAATTTTTCTGTTGTTTATTATTATAGGTATCTGGTTGTACTGTTGAAACTATACATGTCCTTTGTATTTTACTTGGGAAATGACAATTGTCTCCAATTAACTCTAGCTCAAATGGTATAAGAACAAGGTGAAGGATGAGATTGTGAGTTTGAGACTTATGGGTGCACAAGTAACTGGCTAATAAAAAAAAAGAATTGACAATTGTCTCTTTTAAATTTAATAACAAAAATATTTATATATTGTTTCCATATAGACAAAATTGTTAAAGATCATTTTGTGTTTGTCATTGGCGTGAAAAGTTTCAAGCTTTGGTGCCTTTTTCTCGACCTTGTTTGTAAGTCAGATTGTTTAACTCTCACTCTCAGTTTGGTTTCATAATTGAGCCAAGTCTTTCTTTTGAACGTGGCCGATCCTAGGTACAAATGGCTACATTTTAAGTTTGTTTGAGTATGTAATATGCTATGCACATTTAATATAATATCCATAATTCATTTTTCAGTCAAAACACTCTGTAACTCCAACACCCATGAATAAAATCTCTCATCTCCACCTTTGAAAGTGAGACCAAAAGTATCGGACAAGCTTAAAATCTGAAGTTTCTTTTCCCTTCTTTTCTCGAGGTAATTTCTTTTGTTGCCTAAACCAGTCTTGGGCTGCTTGAAATGGTTGGAATTCTAAATGATTACAACAACAACAACCAAGCCCTAGTCCTAAATTTTTTGGGTTTGGCTTTAGATCTGTAACAGTTTGTTAGAATCTGTCACAAGTATTCTTTTCCACCATTTTATTCTATTTGTAAACTGAAATCGTACTTCTTATTATTTTCTTAATTGGCATGTTCTTTTTTACTACTTCTACTAATGCTATTTTTGGTAATCCTTTACCCTTTTTTGCCGGTGCATTAATTGCTCTCTATAGAACATGACCAAACCATGTCAAGTGACTCTCTCCTATCTTTTCATTAATAAGGCCACTCATCTTTAGGCGAATTTTCTCATTATGAATCCTATCTTTCCATGTATTTTCATTTATCCATTTTAGAATTCACATTTTAGCTACACTTTCATTTTATGAATACGTCACTTCCTAAGAGCCCAATATTCGGTACCAAAAAGCATGGCTAGCTTTTTATGGAAGTTTTATAAAATCTTCCCTTTAACTTATTATTTTACAATCATACAATATACCTATGATTTACACCCTCTTTGATTTCCTGATTTTTATGAATTATTAATCCAAGATAATTGAAAGCTCTTTCGCTTTATAATTTCTTGATTGAGTATTATCGCCTGTTCATCTATGTTTTACATTTATTAAACTTACACTCCATTTATTATGTTTTAGTCCTACTTAATTAAAAGTCTTTACATTCTAGAGCGTCTTGTCAATTTCTATTTGGCATTAACTCTCCATTTAATTTTATTCACTAAAACTATATTATCTACAAAAGGCATACATCAAAGGACAAATGTTATGTTTATTCTCCTCTTGATCATTGTATCTACTATTTTCATTCGTTTTTCAGTTAAAAGACCTCATATTTCAAGTACTTATAACCAACATATTTCAAGTACTTATACAAATCATATTCTCTTGAACTAACTTCTTTACCAACACGTCCATCAAAGCGTTGGAACTTTTGTCCATTTTTCATTATACCTAAACATCAATGTAGCGCATTGCTTACAAGGAACATCGTAGCTAGCCCTAGCTCACTTTTTATTACATCTGATGTTTGATGCAACTTGTTGCTAGTAGGAGATGCCCCAACAAGTCTCTGAAGTGGATCCACTTATAATAGCGTGGCTAAATTTTATGTTGTCCATTAAGCTTTCACAACCTTCCTCTTTTAACGGGGCTTAGAAATTACTATAAACAAAGGACAAAGTTTGGTTACAAACTTGTTTGTAGCAATTGACTACAACAACCTCTAAAAAAATCAACGTTTATATATTTTGTAAATTTAACTATTGGATTGCATGCACTTTATATTCGCATGTCAAATTTCGTGCTAATAAGATGTTACTATTCAATCTATAAAGTTATTTTTTATGCAATTTAAGACTACAAAAAATTTGGAAATTTGAAATTTAAACATTTGTTTGATGACATGGCTATTGATTTTCGATAATTTGGAAATTTTTTAAGCATGAAGGATATAAAAAGAAATATAATTCAACGGTAAATTTATAAAATTCACATTCTATAAAAAGATATTAAGTGGAGTTATAATCATTGGTTACAACTAAGTTTGTAACCAAACATTATCCATAGAGAAAGTAATTGACACTAAGTATAGACACAAGCAAAATTAAAAGGGATTTTAAAAATGGTTGATGCAAATAAATGTGTATGTAGCTATGTGGAAATGCCTAGAACAAAACCAAGGAGAGATTATTTTGGGAGAAAACCATCAACTCTAATTTGAGATTAATGATTTTGAAAACAATAATCTATAGCTTAACTGACACTTTCTCCTCCCATAATGATGGGATGAAGGGTTATGCTACCCGCTGTATGCTTGTGCGATTTACTAATTAAAGAAATAGTTGACATTTGAGAGAAATAACGACCATTGCATTTTCTACCCAGACGGAAAAAAAAAATGTAAGGAAAAATCATGTTGAAAAAACTGTGGTGGTACGTTAAATATATTTGTTTTCAAGATTCTCCTCTAGAATAGATTGATCCTTCATTTTATTACCGTTTACACAAATCCATTGGTAAAGTGTAATTTGCCGTTGACATAATTGCAGCATGCAAAGACCCCCTTTCTTTTAAACCCCACACCACAGAAAGTATGAAACAATGTGGTGAAGCGAGTTTTCAGTCAATCTTCAAAACTAAGCAGTTTATGATATGTGGGTAAATTTTACCACAGCTTCGAATTATGCAAGAGTCCTGCAACTTATTTTATCAATCAGTTCGTTCCCACAGCTTTTATTTTTGCATAATCCTCATTCTCTAATCGGCAGCGCTCTTTATAATTAGAGAAAAATTGTCCTTCTATAGCTTTGAAAAATGAAATATCTGCAAAATTTTCTCCATAGTTGGATTGGAATTTCTCGGTAAGAGTATTCGATGTTTCACCTTATTCAAACTTATAATTTGGACGTTTTTGTAGATCACATCTCAAAATTTACCGGTTCTTGGGTCTTGATTGAACTGAACCTTAAAGTTCAGATTCGAATTGAGAGTACAATATGACAACCAATTCTCTCTTCAAGGTTTTGTAGCTGGCAGCCCAAAGAATTCTTTTTTATTTTATTGTTATTTTAACCATTCTGCATGTATAAGTATAAATGGGCATGTGTTAATTATAGGTGGTTTGACAACCACCACTTCCAAATCGAGTCTTTCCAGGGGCAGCTCTACAGCCAGCTCAGGGTTCAAACGAACCCCATGGCTTTGCCCAAAAAAAAAATATATATATATATATACATATATATATAGAACTTTTAAAATTTTTGTTTTGTTTTTTGTTTTGGCCCTTAAAATAAAATTTTGAACATCTTGACTTTAAATTTTGTTTAAACTCAATTGAAATAAACTTGAAACATGATCATATTAGTGCTATTTTCACTATTTTTACAATAAAGGTTAAGTGACAAGTTGTAATTGACTTTTTATCTAAACCCATAACTGAGATAACTTTTTTACATACCTTTAACAATTTGTCATCTAGATTTTATTGCGTAAATGTTTTGTCAGTAACACTACTCTTAAAATTGCTCATTTGTTAAAAAATAAATAAACATTCTCTCCGGACTCTGGCTTACTTTACTATTGATAGTAGGATGAAACTGTTTGTTCCTGCATTTTTCTTCTTCATCAATAAAAAATTAGACCACTTTTACAACCAACTTATTTGTATTTACATTTACATCTATGATTCTTTTCTCATTCTCTCTTTCTCCCTTCTACATATATTTTTTTATCTAATTAAGTAGTTTGATAAGTGTTCTACAATTTTTCGAATTCAAAAAGTTTTTTAGTACTTGCTCAAATTCCAAGAGAATGACCACATATGTGGTTAAAAATCCATACACTTCAAAAGCAAAATCTTATATAAGTTACTATTTATTTTTCTTAGTTTAACGTTTACTCTCAGATCTACTCTTAGGTGTGTTACTATTCTTCTTTATCATATATTTTTATTTAATTAATATTACATATGATTATAATAAATTATTATTAATTTGACAAATATTATGATTAGTTATTTATTTTTATTTATTTATATGCATTCTATCGTTGTTTTTTATCAATCTTTAAACTATTAATAATTTTTTAGACTATTTTACAATATAGTTGTATTGTATACTATTTAGAATACTATGTTAGAAAATCCTGAAGCCGCCACTAGGGGTGTCAAATGGGTGGGTTTGGAGTAGGCATAATTGGGTTGGGTTATATAAAACTCATTTATCCATTAAAACCCATTTAACTAATTGTTTCTAACCCAAATCCAACCCAACTCAATTATTATGGGTAAACCCCAACTTACCCACTTACCCAATTATCAAAATTACCAAAATGCCATTAAAGTGAAAACCTCAACATTTTCTTGGATTCCCTTTTCCACTCTCTCTAATCTCCATTCTTGGGATTAAAAAATTCCACACAAACACATTCACATAAGCAATTATATTAAAAATTCAAATAAAAAAAATTATCTTTTCTGTTCTATTTTCTCTCACTTTCTTGCCAACCAAACAGTGCAACAAATACAAAGAAATATCATTTCAAGCTCAAAATTTTCCCGGAAAAAAGAAAAAACTTTTCTTTACAATGGCCTCAGTTGGATACGAAGAAGAGAGGAGGAGATTGTGGAATGATGCTTGGGATGAGAGAAGCTTGAAAAGCTCAGCGTTAGCAAGGCGGAGCTCAGCGTTCTCGTGGCGGAGAGACTCAGCCTTAGAGAGAAGATTGATGAGGCGAGGTCAGCAGAGATCGTAGTGGTCGTTGAGTTCTTGGTACTGGAGGATCAGTCAAGCTTGGTTGAGGCGGTTCTGAGTGGACGAAACGGCGTCGTCGATGGAGGAGGAACACATGGAAGGGCTACTCATGAGGGAGATCGAGGTGGTGGTGGTGGTCAATAATGGTGATTTTGGTGGGAAAATAGAGTGGTAGAGGGAAGCGAAGTCGGTGCCGAAGTTTTGGTTTTCGAGGTGAAGAGTAGTTTTGACAATTTCTTCACATGGTGGAGTTGATGTCGCGGTGGTCGTGCTGGTGGTTGATGGAGGAGACGCGTCATTCTCCATGTGTCTGAAATTTTCCCGAGAAACAAATAGGGAAAAGAAAGTGAAGCCTTTTTCTTTTTTTCTGGGTCTCTTTTTTCTTTTTTCTTTTTCTTTTCTTTTTTTTTTTTTTTTTTTTATGGGAAGGACATGGTTGAATTTGGATAAATTGTTTTTGGGTTAAATGGGGCTCATTGGTTTTTTAGTTAAAACCTAATAATTATTGAGTCTAATTGGGTTGATACCCATTTAACCCAACTAATAATTGGATGGGTTTGAATTCAATTAGAGTGGGTGAGTTTGGACTTATTTTGCCACCCCTAGCCACCACTGAGTGGTTCATTTGTTTAAAGCCAATTAACTCCTTTTAAAAATATATATATATATATAAAAAAAAAAAAAATTGGTGGAGGACATGTATTCTACTTTTGTAGATAATACCAAAAGTGTCCAAAAAGATATGGTTCACGGAAGGGTAGATTTTATTGTTCTCAACGGGCGGGGTGGGTGAAATATGATGCACTCCGGATTGTCTTTTTCATTTTTGTTAATCCCATGTACTATATATAGTATAGTTAATATCAAAGTAGTAGTAGTAGCTAGTACTGAATTAATGATTAAAACCATAATTTCCTTTTAACTTTAGTGTTTGAAATCAGTAGTAATTTTTCATTCCATAAGATCTCTTACGTTCACTAGCAGCTCTACATTCACCAATCTACATTTCAAAGCTCTACTACGTACACTTCACTAACAGCTTTCAATTCTTAATGCTTTACAATTCAGAGTTAACGGGCTGGAAATTAAGCTCATCTCCCATTTGAGAAAATAATTTGGAAGGCGTTTTCTGGCAATGGGTTTGAGAAGTTTATTGGAAATAAATCATCAGAATCTTGATATATAAATGAATTATTTGAAGAGGGGAATAGTTTTTTAGTAGCTATATATTATTATTATTCCCCTTTTTCTTTTTCTAAATCGTTTTCTAAACTTGGAAATGTAATATTTTCGTAAATTCAATTATCCATATTTTAAGCTATAGAAATTTGTGGGCGATAACATAAAGCAGTTCTTCCTTCATTTCTTACAATCTCATCTACTTAAAAACTGCATAATTGAAATAGTTAAAACATGTCCTACTATCACTCTGTGAAGTCATTAATATCATCGAATTGAATTTTTCTAGCTTCATTTTTTTAATAACAAAAATCTGATTTTTGTCCATTTTTACGTACACCTGTTCTGAACGCAACGTGGCTCTATCTTTCCATCTATTGATAAAATTGACCGTCACTTATATCAGATTATCTTCTATTTTATTTTATTTTAATTAGTATTATTCTCATGCATTGTACAGTTTTCGACTACGAACTTATAAAATAATTTATTGAGAAATAATAAATCAACCACTTGAGTCGAAATTATATAATTGCATATAAAGTATTGTTCTTAAAGGTATCAAGCAATCAAACATATATTGAGGGGTGGTTTTTTTTTTCATGACGTAGATTTTATATTACTTGGTGTACATGCAAGTCAAAAAGTCTAAGAACACTAAAAATGAAAGATTTAACACTTTAAAGTCTAGAGAAATAGAAAGAATTACATGAAAAGTAAAGGACGCATGGGAAGTACGTGAAAAACCCTTTGAAAGGGATGAAAAACCACAGGTGAGCAAAGGGAAATTTCCCTAACTCTCTTGAGTTTTCTATTATGTAAAAATGAAGGTCTTTTATACAATGGTGATGTTCTTTCCTCAAATAATGCCTTTCTTCTCTACTTTACTTTCCTACTCAAACTTTATGGCCCTTTTCTCTTCGTTTCTCCCTAGGTTCTCCCCCTAATGGTTCAGCAACATGTTCCTCTTATAGTACGAAGAATGTTGCTAGGTATATAAGGACAGGTGTTAAACCATGATTCCTCCATTTAAATCCTAATACAGCCATTGTACTACGTAACTGTTGGAGGAGAGAGAAAGCATGCCAATGTTAGGGTAGTGGAATGGAGGGCGGCTCTGCTACTACGTGGGGGGCAAACTTTTGACAAGGAAAGGGACATCAGGGATGCTAGGAGTGATACACATGTCTTTAACAGTGGTCCAGCATGAGCTCAGCCAATAAGGGGTGTTCAATAGCATCTGACCATAGGGGGTCGCTATCTCCCTTTTGCGCAAGTGCTGGTTGTCCATATCAGGTGCAAATCTCACTCTTCCCCAAGATGGTCACGATGTTGGCATGGACCAAAGATTCTCTCCTTTAGCCAGCGATCCTTTCCTTTACTCACAACTGCTCCATGTGTAAGGTTCGAATCCATCCACGTCAGCACTCTCACGTGCCTTGGCTGGTGTAATGTACATTAGCCCCTCGACTGTTAATGATGTTAATGACACAAGCCATTGACAGTCACATCGTATCAAATTTTAATGCTTGCATAATCATGCGTTGTGATGTTCAAAGTTGGGACATGCAGCATCAATGGGCATTTCTAGTCATTTTTGGTGTTGCCTCATTTCCCACGCTTGATAGATAGACATTACTCTTCATAAATGTCGTATCTTTTCACTTGACTCAGTTGGTGATTAAAAGGGGGAAAATCTTCCTTATTTCTTCATTCCTTTTGCACCCATACATTTCCCTTTTCTTTTCAAAGAAAACCCCTCCATTGTTAACAAAATGGTTAACCTCTCATCCGCTAGTTCCAACTCTCCTAGGAATAGTTTGAACTCTTCCAATGGTGATTTGGGTTCTCTAAGTATTAACAATGCACCACCAACCATTCCCCCTCCTCCTCCCCTCCCCTTCCCCATCTTTCTCCTTCCCCCTCAAACTTTCATTTCCCAAGAAGTTCAACTATGGGAAGGTAGTGAAAAAGAAGAGGAGAAGGACTTAGAAGCACTTCGGTTGAAGGAAGATGCAGAGGATGCCTCCTACAATGCCTTCATGGGGAATGTTCCAAGGGGCAGGAGAAGGCGCAAGGCTTCTCAAACAAGCTTTAACTCAAGTGCAACAGACTCTAGTGACTCTGATTCTAACTCAAAGGAGTTAGATTCTTCTAATGGCTTAGATTCTGGAGATGATAAGAGTGAGGAAGATGATGAAAAGGAGGAAGAGGACCTCACTTTAGGCTATCCCCAAGAAGACTTTAATTTGGGGAGAGACTCAGATGCCTACAAGCCTCGCTCTCCTTAAGCTACTCGCCTTCAAACCCGCAATTCAAGTTTCTTTTTTGTTGTTTTTTTTTGTAAACATGCCATATTATTGGCATTAGATTATAGGTTATTTGTTTTGTAGTTGTGGTTGTTTTTTTTTTTTTTTGGTTAATGTACAGAAAAAGGGTGATAGGCCACAAGGGCCAAACCAAGTGTAAATCCCCTTTTTCTTTTTGAATATATATATATATATATTTATATAAACAAAATAGTTTGCTCTAAAATTGTTGTGTAATTATATGTTTATTTTTATGTTTTCTCTTTTATTATTGCACTGTTGCACAAAGGGACAACATATAATCATGTTAGTTAACTAAAACACAAAGTAAAGTGGAAAATTGAACTTGTTGATGAGGGATCATGTTGTTTCATCATCTCTGCAAATGCGGTTTTCTTTTTGCTTTTGCTTATTGACTTTGTCAGAGATTCTGGCTCTTCCCCCTGCTGACATGTGCCAATTATTTTTGAAAATGTGCCTCACTTTTGAACAACTCTTTTTGGAGAGAAAATAGCAATTTTCCAAAGTATAAAAGGAAAGGAACTGCTCCTTCTCCTCGTTTTTCTCATTTTCTCCTTATCTTGTTCTTTTTCGAACCTAAATCTCATAATTTTTCACAAGCACAAAAAAACATGGGTGTCAAACGCAGTTTGAGATCTAGTTTTTTAAATATCACGGATCCTTCAACTCCTAAGATTAATAGGCCACTCTTAGGGGGAGAAGAGAATCCTTCCAACGAGGAGCAATGGATCATCCCTCCTTTCTTTGAAGACTACATGTTCAACAAAAGTTTTGATTGGGAGTCTGTTCCTTGCTATGCAGGTCCTCCATACATAGCGTTTGAAGAGCCTGATGATCTTCTGACAAAGGATTTAGAGTTGAAGCACATTCCTCGGCTTGACACCTGTAGAGGAGATTTTGCTCCTACTATTGTTGTAATCTTTAAATCTCATACTTCTATTTCCAAAGACTGGAGAAGTTGGTGTCGAAGAGTGCTAACACATCCCCATTTCATGGACATCTTGCAAAAGGTGCGTCTTGTGCACACTATGTTGGTGTTTTCTAGCTTGGACATCAACAAGGACAGTGAAAGCCTCTTCTCTCTCTTGTGCTGATGGAATTCTACCACCCATACTTTCTTCACAGGGTGTCAAGAAGTCTTTCCCTCTCTTGAAGATTTTTATGAGATACTGAGACTTCCCTTGTTTAGGGATGGGGAGGTAGCCAACATTGCCTTGTCTCTTGATAAGGCCAAAGTTGTGAAGTTCCTTGAAGATATGGTAAAGAGAACTTTGAAAAAGCCAGTCTTGAAGGCGATAAGGAAAGGGAAAGCCCCCAATGAGGAAGTACTAGAAGACACTAGTATGAGTGGTGACAAAGGTTCCAAGGCTATCTTTTAGGGATGGATTAGATAATTCTGGAGGGAGTACACTAATGGCATGGATGAGGAAGCCTTGATAACGCCTTAAAATGTATATTTGTTATATATTTATATGGGTGTTATCTCTTTATTACTATACTTAATTTGTATAATTAAGCTATGATTTGCATTGGTCCCTATTATTTATCTTTACATAATTTCTTGAATAAGATGTCATTTATTGCATGTAATTTTCTACTTTCAGGAAATCATGTGAAAAAAGATGAGTTTACAGGACTTTGTGAAAGAACTAGAATTAAAGTAGAGCTAAAGGACCATGCTTAAATATCTAAGGAGGTGCAGCTGGAGTGCTTAGGTCGTCAACCATGTTTGGAAGCTTCAAATAAGGAAAGAAATCAAAGAGGTAGAATCTGAAAAGGAAAAAAAAAAATCAGATTTGAGCACTGATTAGTATTTTAGGTGTATCTCTCTTCTCAAAACTCCAATTGATACAAGGCTAGATGGGTTGGAATCATCACTTAAATATCTACAATTTTACAGTTTTGAGTTTTTCGAAATTCACAATATTTGAAGGTTGAAATTAACTCACAAGTTACTACTGTAAATCTGGACGAAAATTAAAATAGTAAAAGTTTTATTTTCTTTGGACACTCTGATGTTAGGGTTTTAAATGGAGGCTGAGCAGAAAGAATTTTGGAGAAAAAAACCTTGTATTTTCCTTTCTCTAATAGCAGCCTAAACTCTTTGCTAGGGCTAGTGGTTATATTTCTTTTATACGGTATGAATATTCAATGTGATTCTTTCTAAGATTTTATCAACAACATATTTGATTGTTCAATTAGAATTCTTTTGATGTATTAATTCTTCCATGCTTTCAATAAGTTCAATCATGTTTTTCTTATTATTTAGATGAATTTCTAATAGTTTCAAATAGAAATTAGGTTTTAAAGTGAATGAGTTTTTCTGAAAACTTTTCTAACCACATTGTTAATCTAGGTTATCATGTGTTCTTTAATTGTCTCAGTTCAACTGAATTATAAGCATTTAATTGTATAAGAACAATCAATTATGAAATATATAATTTATTGGATCACAAAGAATTTCATATTGATATAGGGAAACACCCCGATGCCCTAGTATTTATATTATTGACTTAAATTTGTTATCATTGTTATTCTTGTTTACAATTACTAGGAAAAAATTATTATTCATCTTCACCAAAAGTTATTTTAATTATATTGTTTTTGAATTTACCCTGCTTCTTGTGGTTCGACTTCGGTACTTTGAGAATTATATTACTATGATCTCCTGCACTTGGGAGTGAGCAAGCAAGCCTTAAAGGTGGGCATAGACTTCATTGTGGGAGAAGATAATTCTAGCCCTCATGACCTTGAGGCCTTTATTTCTTTCTTGCTATCTCGCCATTTATTTGAAGGATATCCCCATGAGAAAATTTTAGGTAGACATTTCCCTTTAACTGTCAAGTTGGCCAGAGGACATTCTTTCTCCCTTGCTCCTTATTTCTTAGGAACTCTATATTCTTATCTAGATCGTTTCACTCTTGACCTGCAACATTCTTATGGTAGATTCCAAGTAGGGAAATTTATACCTGTGGCATTTTGCAAATCTGGCTGTGGGAGCACTTTAGGAACTATGCTCTTGCCCCCAAAGTTTTAAGTTCATTTAAGACTAGTCTACCTTCACCCTAAGGATTACCACGATTATGTGGTTGGAAGAAGGTCGTGGTATCTTCTGATAGCTTCCTTCTTAAGGTGTTGGTTGACCCTACTGATTGGATAGCTAGACCCTATTTCCCCCTTGAGGGTGGACTGTTCCATTTTTTGAAAAATGAAACAGTTTCTCATTATAACGATGCTCCTTAGTCTGAGAAGGAGTTTTCTTTTGTTGCTTGTCCCTTTACCTCCCACCTTCAGGCACGTTTTCAGGATGACTTTGAAACCCAAGCTTACAACCCTCAGAGATTTGCCTGCCAATTTGGTTTTAACTAAGGCATACTGGTACATTTCTCCACTCCAACCTTACTTGCTATAGTGGCATCATTACCTTTTAAAAGCGGAAATCTTATTAAGGTGTTGGCGTCTGGTTCTGAGGTCCCCTTTATCTCCCCATCCAGAGTTGGATCACCTTTACCCAGGTTTAAAGCATGGTGGTCTGGTATTAGGGAGTGTGTCAAGAACTTTGGAGAGAGTGGGTCCTAACATGTGGACATTCCACCTATCTTTCAAGGTGATTTAACTCTAAAACTCTCTGCCAAAGCCAAACCTTTTGCCATTAAAAGGAAGGGGAAGAACGTCAAGGTCCCTGCTGTGAAGAAACCAAAAGTATGTACCTTCCTTCCTTATCTTGTTTCTTTGAAATGTTTTTCTTGATCAATGGCGTATCTAACCTTCCTTAGTAATGTTTCTCTCTTTTGACCTTTGACAGGTTAAAGAAATTGTTCCTTAGATTCAAACCAAAGTGAAAGCCACTGCTTTGGCACAAGATGCCTCTGTATAGGAAGTGGTTTCTAAGGAGGATAGAGTCTAATGCTGAAAGGGGGGATTCTAATCAATTGTGTACCGACAATCCCCAAGAGAGGGAAGATTTTGTAGAAGTTACTTCCAAAGATCAAGAAAGTGAAAGCATCAAGGCAGACCCTAATCCACTACTCTCATTGCTTTCTCCCTCTTTGAAAGCAATGTGTTCCAAACTACTTTCAAATTATCCTAAGATGATGGGGGATACTGAAAAATGGACACTGTCTCTTAGGGGCTTTATGTTGGGGTGAATTAGGTTTGTCATATCCCAATTGCAGTCTAAAGGTAAAAAGGATAGTCTGACTCTTTCCTTCAATGAACTCTATAAAGTTGAAATTTATCAATCATCTTGTTGGCTTTATTCCGTGCCAATTTACTTGTAATTTAAGCACTTAGTAACCATGTATTTAGGTGGGATCATTGTAAGGGTAGTGTGTGAGAAGATGTGAAGAAAAGCTCAAGTATGTGCAAGAAGGTAGAGTTTCGCGGTTAGGACTCACGGCTAACTCGCGGCTTGCAAGCCGCCAAATGCTGGCACGTGAAATGCACACAGGGAAGCTGAAGGGTCGCTCTAGCTGTTGCACTACAAGACAAAAGTTCCAGGCTGGCCAGGCTGTTACGTCGTGACTTGAACTCGCGACTTGGACAAGCCCCAAAGTCAAGTTGTCAATCAGCCATGTTTGGCAAAAACTGACTCTTCGTATTCCAAACACACACCACTATATATAGACCCTTATACCCACTAAATTGAGAGAGCTTCTAGAGAGAATTTTTGTGAGAGAAACTCTAGAGAAAAACAAGATTGCCTCATCCCCAATCTTTACCTTAGAGACTCTACAAATTTCTCTACTCTCTTCCTCTCCATTGTCACATCCTTGAGAGGCCATTAACAAAATCCTTATCTCACCACACCTACGTCTGTGAGAAGGTTCATTTGGTGCTAAGGGAAGCAGTTTAGAAGGAACCAATATACATTGGTTGATGCTATGGTATAGTAGCGGAATCCGGGAAGCTAAAGAAGAAATAGGTTTGACGTAACCTCGTTGGAGCAAGAAGCTTGGAAGGCTTAGGTACTTAGGTAGATTAAGCTTGGAGGGTCTTTTGCTGTTCATGTATCCCAACTACATTCTTTAGTGGATTATTTACCGCTTGGAGGGCGGCGGAGAGGTTTTACGCCAAGGACTTCGGTTTCCTCTTCGATAACACATCGTGTGTTGCCCGTGTGTTTGCATCTTTCCTTCCTTTATCTTTGCCTTATATTTACTGCTGTGGATGTGTTTATATTTGGCTTAGATTGTTTATCAATTCTATTGTAAACTTGTTATCATGTTCCACACATTAACTGTTTGATATAAAGCTTAAATTGGTAATTTTGTAATTAGGGGTCCAAACGTTCAAATGTGTTTTACACGTTTTTGAACTTTCAATTGGTATTAGAGCGGGTATACTTGTTGTGGTTTAAATACCTAAATGTGATCCTTGACTCTTATTAAGATAGATAGGTCTCAATCCTTAAATGTTCCACCATTTTTTTATGGTAACAATTATGCCTTCTGGAAAGTTAGAATGAGGGCATTCCTATACTCTATTGATGACACCGTGTGGGATGCGGTTGAAATAGGTTGGACCAGGCCGGAGGCTGAAAAATCCACCTGGGATAAGGCAGCTCTTGTGGCAGCCAATGCTAACAGTAAAGCTTTAAATGCTATTTTTTGTGGTGTGTCTCCTGATGAATTGCACAGGATTTCTCATATGACCGTAGCTAAAGAAGCTTGGGAGATTTTGGAGACTACATATGAAGGTACTAAGAAGGTGAAGGACACAAAACTCCAAATGCTTACCACCAAGTTTGAAGAGCTCAAGATGGGTGAAGATGAATTGTTTGATTCATTCTATGGGAAACTTAACGAAATTGTCATTGCTAAGCTCAATCTTGGTGAGAAGATTGAAGATACTAAGGTGGTGAGAAAAATCTTGAGGTCCTTACCTGAAAGTTTTAGAGCAAAAGTCACAGCCATAGAAGAGAGTAAAGACCTGGATGATATCAAAATTCAGAAGCTGTTGGGTCACTCTAAACATATGAACTTGGACTGCCTTCCCACAAGACAAGTAAATCGCTTGCTCTTAAAACCATCATCGAAAGAATGGATGATCCTTCCGAAGAAGAAGGAATAGAGAAGGAAATAGCATATCTTGCGAAAAACTTTCGCAAATTTCTGAAGATGAAGAATAGAGGGAAACCATTCAACAGAGAAAAATTTTCATCTTCAAGAGGTGATAGGAAAGAGCTTACAAGGGAAGAAGGGAAGGATTTTTAATCTCCTTCAGACATTGTGTGTTTTGAATGCAATGGCCATGGGCATCTCAAGAAAGAGTGTCCAAATTTCTTGAGAGGGAAAGGCAAGGCGTATGCCACAACGCTAAGTGATATAGACTCTTCGAGTTCTAATTCTGAAGAGAGTTGTGACGGAGAAGGAAACTACTCCGCATTCATGACCATTGCACATGGGGAGTCATCAGATGATTTGGGTTCACTTATGAAGGAGCTTGGAGAACATTCTGATTTGGAGTCTATTAGAATAGGTGAGGAGTTTGAAGATGAGGAAGCTGAAAAAGCAGTGGGATTGCAAGAGACTTACAACTCACTCCTTGAGAAGACCGATGAATATGCTAAGGTGGCTAATGCAGCCATTAAGAAGATGAAGAGGGCTGAGGAAGAGTACAAAAGCCTTCTGGCATAATACAAGGAGGCAAAGTGTGAAATTGAGACACTAAATGGTGAGCTGTCGGAAGCTTATACCAAACTAAGATATCTTGAGCAAGAGATGGTACAAGCTCATGCCAAGATAGAGAGAGTTTCCAGCCAGAAGTTAAAATATGTTATTTTACCTCAAAAACCTTCCTCAGATAAGTCCGGGTTGGGTTACACCAGAGGGAGTAGCACATCAGCCATGGCTGACAAAGAAGTGAAGCTTGTAAAGGCTAAAAAGATGATTGTGAATAAGTCTATTCCTGAGAAAATTAAAGCTGAGAAGATGAACAATGTGGCTGATCAATGGGTGTTCAATAAGTCCCACAGTCAGTCAAACTCCAGATATGGAGCTAGAGGAAGATCACTTCCAAGATCTCAGCAGGGTCCTAGAATGAACTATCTCTGTCACTATTGTGGAGTACAAGGACATACAAGATCCAATTGTCACAAGGTGATAGCAGTGAACAATGCAAGTACTCCTCGGTCACGAGGAAGAAGAAACAACAATAGGTCTTGGGATGGTGAGCAACTAAGAAGTCAAAACCGTGATCCAGGAATGATGGACGTAATGAAGATGATCGGTGCTTTCACCAATTGCCTGGAAAGTTTCACACGAAGGTTTGACAGTCCCAACTTTCGTACTTGATTCGTCAAGGATATCACCCCAAACGCACGTGACGTGTGGGTGACAAAGGGTACTCATGCATAAGCATTACAACATGTCCATGCATCAATACTTCCCATGTTTGTGAATATGCTTGGTTGTGTGCTTCTTGCCAGTAATTTTTTTTTGTTGTTGTTATGTCTTTGCTTCAAATGCATTTATTTATTTTTGTTGGTGTTTTCCTTGATCAATCTTTTACTATTTTTGTGTCAAATATCCAAAAACACATAAAAAGTTAAAAATCCAAAAAGTTTGATCGACTTTGTTGAGTTTTGTCTCAAAGCATGTTTTGCCTTGTACCTTTGTACTAATGGCTTTGTGCATTTAACAAGCTTCGCTTGTCTCTCATGCACTCATATCATTGTGGAAGAAATTCTGAAATCTATGTGACTATTGTAAATAGATCTTCAATCTTGTCATGAATAATCAGTGAATGGTTTTGCTAATCTTGAGACATGCATAGACTCATGCCTATATATCTTCCCACTTTTTATTTTTTTTTTTGCTTAAAAGAGCTCTCTAAATGTAAATCTCCAAATGAAAAGAGATATAGAGCTGTAAAAGCCTGTCGCACATACTAGTATTCGACTAGGAAAAAGAGAAAGCGACCAAAATAAAATGTTTGATGCCCAAAAAGCCAAAGGCTAACTCATCAATTGAAATATCTAAAATTTCAGGCATCTATCTCAAAATGAGATTCTCTTTGCTCAAAATATGTTGAATATGGAGCCAAATGAAAAGCTTCAAAGAATTGCTATCAAGTGCTTATGGGAGGTCATATATGCATGTTTCTATAATTGAGATAGGTCACATTATCTAGCGCTAGTTGTGTATGCCTTGATTGAATTGATCATTGAAACTTCACATTAAACTAAGGACTATCTCATTTTTGATATCCACACACAACACACTAGTCTATGTTCAATGAATGCCATATTCATTTGTGAGATTATACTTGATTAAATGTGTTTTCACAAACTCAATCTTTGTTGATCAAACACAAAAATATTTTTGAGTGTTTTAGTTTGTTTTTGAAAAGTATTTTGTTTTACAACAATGTCAAAATTTTTCAAAAATAGTGTTGCCCTGTTTTGGCGACTCAGTCGCGGGTAGGCCCAGTCGTAAAGCTCACTCCGAGAGTTTTCGCAGGTCACTGGCGAGTCAAGGCTGCAGTCGTGAAAAAGACTTAGAAGATTTTTCAAAAATTTGAGTTTTATGGTTTTCGTGGCTCAGTGTGGCGACTTATTCGCGGGTGGAAGGTCCAATCGCGAGGGTTACATAGATATTTTCGCAGCTCCCCTGGTGACTATCTCATGGGTAGACCTTCCAGTTGCGAAAAACACTTAGAAGATTTTTCAAAAATTCTTGCTTCATAGTGGTTTGCGGCTTACCCTGGCGTCTTTCTGGCGACTTAATCTAATCGCGAAAAACGCGTGTTTTGCGTTTTATGGACAGTTTTAAAAATTATTTTTCAGTTTTCCCTCGAATATCAGTGACTGTTCATTGTCTTCATCATTTCTCTCTCTCAAACACTTCGAGTCTTACTGATAAAGATTCCATTTTTGCATCATGTCTTCATCAAACACCAAGAAAAAGGTATGGGTTTTACTTCCTTTGCTTCATTCTTACTGTTTTGACCTTTAGTTTCTTGATTTGAATGTTGCATCTGTGTTCTGCAATATATTGTGTTCTAACATGGGTTTGCCTAAAATGTTGAGAATGGCTTTGTGTAGTGTTCTGTTTTGTTGAAGATTTTATAGGCTTGAACTTTGATTGAGGGTTTGTGTATGTTGTGTTTGGTTCTTCCTATCTTGCTCTTACTTTGGTTCTCACTATATGTGTGCGTTGTTCATATCTCTATCTTTTGAGAGACTGTGCTATTTACTGTGGTTCATGAATGTGTTGTTCCATTCATATCTTGTTCCTGGCATTTTCGTTATTTGTGTCTTTGTGTTACACATTGCCCTATTGTCTCTAAGTTGTTTATGTTGTTTTGATTTTGTAAAATCTCTTGTCACACTGAAACTAATCACTCTTATGTTTGCTTCTGGTGGTATTGTATTTTGGTTCTTTTCTGTGTGTCGACTTTGTTGCAGATAACTCATTGTTCATCTAGAGGGAAAGGCATTGTAACTGATGAACCGTCAACTCCGATTGCTAAATGGACACGATTATCATCTAAGTCATCCAAGGACCCTACCATTGAGAGATTTAAGACTCCTACTAACTCAAAGACCTACACAGACATCTTCAAAGAATCTTCTTCCATTGTGGAAAGAGTTGTCAAGTTTGACACACTAGGGACAACATTTATCCCTAAGATTTTTGAAGAAAGAGATTGGGCTGATCTATTTGGAAATTTTGAGGATCCATCTGAAGAATTGGTCAAGGAATTCTTTTCAAATGCTAGATACACAAAAGTCGAGTTGAAATGCTGGGTACAAGGAAAAGAATTTTCCATAAATGCAGCTTACGTTGCTAAAACTCCTCACATCCCCAGACCAAAAGATGTGGACCGAACTCTATACGATGACTGGGAACTTCAGGCACATGACATCCTTCATGTTCTTGGGAATGAACATGAAGTGGGAAGCACAAGATCATCTATAAGCACTGCATTGTTTTCACCTAAACTGATAACTTTAAAACTGATCATGTTCTCCAATCTCTACCCACTTTCAAATACTACCTTCATCAATCTTGGAAGGGCTAAATTCTTGTATGACCTCATTACTGGTGCACCGATTGACATCTGTGCTCATATATTCCAAATCATTGGAAAAACATCAGCCCGTTCAGCAACACAAACAATTCTTCCATTCTGCAGTCTAGTCATGAAGATTGTTCTTATTAAAGGTGTTAGTCCTTCATCAGATGAGAGACTCCTACCCCGTCCTCGACCAATATCTCAGTACTCTCTCCAAGCAAGCAAGAGTCACTCCTCCAAGAAACCTAAGAGTGAGCCATCAACACATGCATCTCCAACTGCTCAGGCTATAGCTGCTCCTGTTCAATCAACTGGGACTCCGTTTGTTCCTCCTGGATTTCAAATGCCCAAGCAAAGTTACTTCATCGAGAATATGTTTCATCGGATTTCTAATCTAGAACGGCTTCTCAACTCCTTTCACAATCGAACTCAGATGCGACTCACAACTATCGAGACTCAACTAGATGCTATACAACAAAAGCTTGACGATAGCTTTTAGCTATTCCTGACAAAAAGGGGGAGATGCACATAGAAAGGGGGAGATAGACAGGGAAATAGAAAGCATAGTGAAAGGGGGAGATTTCTTTATAACTTGATGTTTTGTGCATAGCTTTGATAATTTTTGGCTGTTTTTACTAATTTAAAACTCTGTGGTGTGAGTTGTTTATTTGGTTTATACTCATATCTCTTGAATGTGTTTAACTCTTTGGTATTGATGATGTTAATCAGTTTAGTTAGCATATGTTCTGGTTTGTTTTCTGTTTGTACCCATGTTGCTTATGTAAGTTTTAAGGGTTTGTTTATGCACTCCTGTAGGCCTTTGTGGTTTGTGCTATGCTTTATGCAGCCTTTGTGCTTTGTTAAAACAGTACTTCTAACCTAATGCTATGCACTCCTTTTTAAGTACTGTCACTCTTGTGCCCATGTAGGATTTTTTCTAGATGCACATACTTCTGATTTGTGCATTGGTTAAGTGTTGGTCATTCAAGTGATTTGCCTTGAGTTAGTCAACTTGAATGTCCGGATGTTCATTCCAAGTGTAAATGAGCATTGTGATCACTTGGTTATAGTGATTGCATGTTTTGGTCTTGCCATGGCTTATTGCTTTACTCCATTGTGCTTGATCACATTATGCTCGATCCATTTGCATTACAAGTTTTTCTACATACAATGAACTTATTGTGTTGTTATGTTTCAAGAGCTCTTGTTCTTATGGTTCTAAAGCTTCACAAATTCTAGAGTTAGGTGCGAGTGAGTTTTCCAACTGTTCCTAACTCACGCGTTAAGTCTAGAGTTTGTTTTAAGGTTTTGTCACGGAATAGCTAAAGGGGAGATTGTAAGGTTGAAATTTATCAACCATCTTGTTGGCTTTATTCCGTGTCAATTTGCTTGTAATTTAAGCACTTAGTAACCCTGTATTTAGGTGGGATCATTGTAAGGGTAGTGTGTGAGAAGATGTGAAGAAAAACTCAAGTATGTGCAAGAAGGCAGAGTTTCGCGGCTAGGACTCACGGCTTGCAAGCTGCCAAATGCTAGCACATGAGATGCACACAGGGAAGCTGAAGGGTCGCACCAGCTGTCGCACTACAGGACAAAAGTTCTAAGCTGGCCAGGCTGTTACGTCACGACTTGAACTTGCGACTTGGACAAGCCGCCAAGCAGCCCTGTTTGGCAAAAACTGACTCTTCGTATTCCAAACACACACCACTATATATAGACCCTTACACCTACTAAATTGAGAGAGCTTCCAGAGAGAATTTTTGTGAGAGAAACCCTAGAGAAAAACAAGATTGCCTCATCCCCAATCTTTACCTTAGAGACTCTACAAATTTCTCTACTCTCTTCCTCTCCATTGTCACATCCTTGAGAGGCCATTGACCAAATCCTTATCTCACCACACCCACGTCTATGAGAAGGTTCATTTGGTGCTAAGGGAAGCAGTTTAGAAGGAACCAATATACATTGGTTGATGCTATGATATAGTAGCGGAATCCGGGAAATTAAAGAAGAAATAGGTTTGGCGTAACCTCGTTGGAGCAAGAAGCTTAGACGGCTTAGGTACTTGGGTAGATTAGGCTTGGAGGGTCTTCTACTGTTCATGTATCCCAACTACATTCTTTAGTGGATTATTTACCGCTTGGAGGGCGGCGAAGAGGTTTTACGCCAAGGACTTCAGTTTCCTCTTCGATAACACATCGTGTGTTGTCCATGTGTTTGCATCTTTCCTTCCTTTATCTTTGCCTTATATTTATTGCTGTGGATGTGTTTATATTTGGCTTAGATTATTTATCAATTCTATTGTAAGCTTGTTATCATGTTCTGCACATTAACTGTTTGATATAAAACTTGAATTGGTAATTTTGTAATTGGGGATCCAATCGTTCAAAGGTGTTTTACACGTTTTTGAACTTTCAAACTCCTTTTCGCACTAGGTGATGCTGAGGGCATGGGTTTCAATATCGAGTGACTAAAGAGCTGTGTCATCGCATTGAAAGACCTAAAGAAGGCAGGACCCTCTGTTCATGCCTCTTTGTCCTCGCTTTCACAATTGAGAGATAAAAGAATCTCTTGTATCAGCAAAGCAAAGAAAACAAAGTCGGCCATAGAGGCGTGCAGCACTTTAATCACCCAGCTCTAGGGATACATTGTCAAGCTTCAAGAGGACTTGTCATTCACACAAGAAGCTAGTTTTGCCCTTCAGACTTAGTAGAAGGTGTCACAGCATAACAAAGTTCTTTGGATAAAGAAATTGAAAATGTTGAAGGCGAGCTAGGTACTCTAAGCCATCTAGATTTTTCTCTTGAAAATATCAGTACTCTTACAAACATTATTTAATTTTCAAGTTTGTTATATTTTATGGTCGTGAGAGACCCACTTGTTTGTAAACTCTATTAATTTTTTATTCAATTAGGATATTGAACTTTGCATGCATTTCATGAACAATAAAATATGAAATAACTTAATGGAAAGGGTCTTATTTAGTATTATAAACATCGTAGAACAGAAAAGCATCAGGTTACAAAATTAAGTATAGTATTTCTTAAGGTGAGCTCTGCTAATGGGGATATACGCCTTTGTACCTACTTGATCTTTCAACCAATAGTGTCTAGTCTGGTGTGCTTCTTCCATAATGTAAGGTCCCTCCCATCTTTGCAAAAACTTGTGTTTGACAACTCCAGTCACACCTAGTACATGAAGGGCTATTTTCCAAGCAAGTTCTCCCACTTGAAACATTATTTCTTTAACTTGGCCTTCATGCCTCGCCTTCATACTTGCCTGATAAAGGCGGTTATGAGAGGCAGTGTTGTTGCGCTTTTCTTCAACAATCTCCAAGATATCTTCTCTGGGTATCCTTGCTATCTCTGCTAGCTTCATTGCTAGCCTTGTTAAATCTATTGGGATGACAGCCTTCATGCCATAGACTAGGGAAAAGGGTGAGGCTCCTGTTGCTTATGATTTGGTTGTTCTATGAGCCCACAGAGTTGTAGAAAGTTCTTTTCTCCATCATTTTCCATTTTCCTTAGTGGCCATAGCTTCCACCCACTTGATAAATAGCTTAGTGGCTACCAATATCTAAACGCATCATTCAAAATGGGGGGTTTAAGGGACTTATAAAGTCTAGTCCCCAACTGTGGAAAAGGTATGGAACCATAGTTGGGTGGAGGCTTTGGTGGCTGGTATGTATCTTATCTCTTTGCCTTTGACATTCTTGACACTTCTTGGCAAAAATCTGGGCATCTCTTTGCATGGTGGGCTAGTAGTATCCCTGGTGCAAAGCCATTTGCCATAGCTTACTGCTACCAGGGTGTCCTGCTTTCTTCATGGCCACAGCTTCCACCCACTTGTTAAATAGCTCAGTGGCTACCAATATCCAAATGCATCATTCAGAAGGGGGGTTTATGGGACCTATAAAGTCCAATCCCCAACTATGGAAAGGGTATGCAGCCATAGTTGGGTGGAGGCTTTGGTGGTTGGTATGTATCTCATCTCCTTGCCTTTGACATTCTTAACACTTCTTGGCAAAATCCTGGGCATCTCTTTACATGGTGGGCTAGTGATATCCCTGATGCAAAGCCATTTGCCATAGCTTTCTGCCACTAGGGTGTCCTACTGGCTCTCACTTGTGAAAATCAAAAAGAGTGCCCTTTAACTCTTTGCTAGAAATGCACACCAACCATTTCCCTTAGAAGCTTCTTTTGAACAACTTCTCATCCACAATCTTAAATCTTGTAGCATATTTCTTTAGCTTCTCCCTTTTTGACTAATCAGCAAGTAGTACACCATTTAAAAGGTATCTTAGGCACGGATCCTGCCAATCTTCTTCTTGTACCTTACCATGCAAAGTGATTAAGTAGAATGAAAACAAGTATCATCTTCTCTTTCTTTAATACAGATTTGCATTTTTATGGAGGTGAAGTGTTTCATGAGTTCCTATGCTGTGGCCCTATAAACGGCCAAGCTAGGATTCTTCTCCCCTTAAGTTCCCTTAATCTGCTTAATGACTAACTTGGAATCCCCAAATACTTTTAACATTCTTATGCCAAGTCTCTTGGCAGCCTCCAATCCCACTACTAAGGCTTTATATTCTACTTTGTTGTTTGAACAGGGGAAATGCAACTTGTATTTCTGTTGTTTGAATAGATACTCCTATTCCCCCTCCCTGAGGTGTATATGAGCCATCAAAGTGCATATTCTATTCTTACTCCTCTATCACCAAGACTTCATGTTAGGGAAGTGAGAAATCACTTGTCCCTAGGAAGTTGGCTAGCAAGTCGGCCACTACTTGCCCCTTAATGGTGGATGGTCTTATGCACTTGATATCATGACACGACGTCAGGATGGCCCATTAAGCCATTCTCCCACACGACGTCAGGATGGCCCATTAAGCCATTCTCCCAAAAAATTAAGGTTAGGTTAGGAGATATTTCATAGGATTACTCTTGGTCACCAACTATATACAATGCCCTAGAAAGTAATGAATAAATTTTGACACAACAAATGCCAAGGATAGACATACCTTTTTAGCCGTAGAGTACCTCAACTCTGGTCCCTTGTAATATATTGGCTTTTCCACACCTCTCTGCTCCCAATCTAATAAAGCCCCCAGTGATTGCTCCGTATTAGCTATATACAATAGGAGAGGCTTACCAGGTGATGGAGCGACCATGGTATGAGGATCCGCCAAAATTGCTTGTATCTTCTTGAATGCCTTCTCAAATTGATCAGACCTTACAAAGGCTACTCCCTTCTTGGTTTGCTTGACCAAAGGTTTCAATATCTCAGCCAATCCTAGGATAAACCTTCTCAAGTAGGAAACTTTTCCCATAAAACTTCTTAATTCTTTCAAAGTTGCTGGAAGGTTAAGTGTGACTATAGCCTTAGCTTTAGTGGGATCCAAATCAATCCCCATCTGATGGCCAAGGAACCCCAAGAACTTCCTCAAGGATACCCCAAATGTGCACATGAAAGGGTTCATTCTTAGGTTGTACTCCCTGCACCTCTCAAAAACTTGCCTCAAATGTAACAAGTGTTCAATCAGGTTCTTTGCTTTTATTACCAGTCATCAACATAGTCTACCACCTGCTTGTGCAACATATCACTAAAGATCGAAGTCATGGTTCTCTGATTGGTATCACCAACATTCTTCAATTTGAAAAGCATCATCTTGTAATAATAATTCCCAAAAAGTGTCCTAAAGGCGGTTTTTTGGGCATTTGCTAGCTTAATGAGGATCTGGTTGTAACTACTGTAGCCATTCATAAAAGAAAAATGCTCATGACCAACAGCTGTGTTTACCAGAATGTCGACATTGGGTAGTGGGAACTCATCTTTAGGACAAGCCTTGTTAAGATCTCTGAAATCTACACAAATCCTTACCTATCTGCCATTCTTCTTCACAAGGACTATGTTGGCTAACAATTCTAGACATTTGATCTTTTCTATGAACCCTGCCTTCAAAAGCTTGCTTACCTCAGCTTTGATCTTTTTTTCAACATTTAAACAATATTTCCTTATTGGCTACTTCACGAGCTTGGCTTTAGGGTCAACATTCAGCTAAATGTGACTAGCTTTGGATCTAACCTTGGCATATCTTCATATTCCCAAGCGAACCTTCAACAAAGCTACTAGCTTTCTCTTTTTTCCTTCCGGCAAACCTTTACTTATCTTAACCATTTTTTCTTTTCCTTCCTCACTAAGATTGACCTCAATGAGCTCTTCTTAAACGTTCTCCACAACATCATTCATGCATTCAGGGGCTTCCTTCACAGGTTCTTCAACTATGCGCTCCCTTCCTAGCTGTCAAGTAAGGCTAAAGGGGGTTAGGCTTGCCATTCTCCCGACCCCTTTCCTTTAACCGTTAGAACTCACAAACTACCTTGCCATTAGGCTTGGTGATCCTTCTTATCTTAGGAGGTCTCTCAGGCTCTGCAACCTCTCCATCACCTTCTTCCTTCCTTTCTAGTACAATGGCATTGAAAGGAAGGATCTTGTTCTCTCTCTCGAGTATGAACTTTTGATACAAAGCTACTTCTGCATAATGGAGCTCTACCCTGTCATAAGGGATCCTAGTGACCTCAATGGTCACAAACCTACCTCTCCAAATAGTCTTTATGCATCGGTGATATGTGGAAGCCACGACCTTGTGTGCTTTAAGCCAAGGGCGGCCCAAGATAATGTGATATGAAGTATCAACATCCATCACATACATGAGAATTCGCGCCCTAATAGGCCTTACCCTTAAGTCCAAAGATACATGCCCTAGAGTACACTACTGCAACGCTCCTATCCCTGACACTTGTAATGGCTCTTAAATGATCCTTTCTCATGGAATGCCCAAGGCATCCAATGTCCGGAGGGGCAAGATGTTGGTGGAGGCACCAGTATCTACTAAGGCCCTCTTGATTTAAGAAGCTCCCAAGAAAGCAATAACGTACAAGGGCCTCTCGCCATCCACAACTCGTCCTTGGCAAAGAAGGTCACTGATTTCCTAGTCTCTTGATATGCCAACTACAATAAGCTTCCCTTGAAAGTAACTATTCCCTAGCTTCTTTCCACCACTTGAGTTAAGGCCTGAGCTGCCTCCCTTTTAGCCAAAGGCCCGAGGCCTATTCCTTCGAGAAAGGTATGAACTTTATCATCTTGCTGGATCCTCAATTTCATCTCTTCATCTCACAATGGCGCAGATGCAGTACTATTGCAAGTAGCACTTCCAGCCTCTTCTTCCATAGGGTCCTCACAACCTATGAAAAAGGTCATAGCTACCTTGGGTCTGTGCATCTTTTGGTTTGTATGCTTCCCATTCTTGATGACCAAGTCACCCCTGGCCACCTTTTCATGGAATATGTTTCTCAGAGCATAATAGTCCACGATGTGGTGGTCACTTCTTCTGTGATACCTATTGTAAAGCACACCTCACTTTTCCTCCTATGTTGGCTCACGTTTGCACTTAGGCAACACCACCACGCCATTCTTCACCCAGGCTTCTAAGATGTCGTGTAACTCTTCCACTGAGATAGAAAAATGGGGAGGAATACCACTTCTCTATGTATTCTTGCCTTTTGTGGCTTTCTTTAGCTTTTCTACCATAGTTACCTTCACCTTTTTGCTCTCCTACTTCAAAGGTTGTTTGGGAGCACTTGTGATTTGTGAAGTCCAGCCCTTGGAAGGTTTCCTCACTGACATGCTTGTCTCTTAAATGCTTCCACCAGCCTTGTGAAACTTGAGATCTGTAGGTTTTACAAGTAGGGGCTGTACTCATACAGCATGCCAACGATGCAAATATCCACCAACCTTTCCTTTTTTACAAGATCATAGCATATTAAGCAGAGATCTCTGAACCTACGGATGTAGGCCAGTAACCCCTCAAATACCCTCTGCCTTTCCTGCTACAAATCTAATAGAGTGAGTTTTTCATCCAAAGCAAAGATCTTCTTCATGAACTGGGTAACCATGTCATTCCAACTCAAAACTGACCCTAGCAAAAGGTTGGTGTACCAAATGAAGGCTTGGCCTTTTAGGGATTTGGAGAACTCCTTAAGTCTCAGCTTATGATCATGGGAGTAAGCTGTCAAGGCATTCACATACCTCCTTATATGCTCCTTGGCATTTCCAATCATACTGTCATACTTAGGGAAGATAGGAGAAGTGTATTTGCTAGGATAGGGTTTCCTAGCCATCTCTTCTAGGTAAGGAGGCCTTGTGTCAATGTAAGCAGAACTCTCCGCCTTTCTAGCCTCGAGCAAGATAGCTGCAATATCCTCCCTAGTTTAGTAGGGAGATGCTTGGTGTCTCTCAGGTTGTAGAGGTGCCTCTTGGTTGAGAGGTGGATCTTGGTTCTGGGGTGGGACAAGATTCGACCTTTTGGTCTCTCCCTGAAGTCCTTATCCTCCCTATAAGGTTTGGGGGGTAGCTATCGTTTGGTGAAAGGACTGGAACTCTGCCCACACGGTGGCCTAAGAACTATAGGGGTCCTCAACGGTTGCCACAAGGTCCCTGTTATTGGGCTGTCTGATCTTTTTAGATAATTCTATGCCCTCAAGGTGCATGGAAACATGATCTATGCTTGCCTCTACCTACTAGTTTTCACTTGAACCAGCCTGAGCACCTACATTTTTCTTTCTTGGAGGCATTGGATGGCCGAGGAGAAAGATGAACAAATATAGGAGTGAAAAGGAAACAAATGGAATAAAACTAAAAGGGTTAACTAGAGATTCCGGGTTCGATCCCCAGTGAAGTCACCAAAAATGTATGTGCAAGTTAGACTATCAAAAGATATAAGAGGGTGGGCAATAGATCTGAATGTACATTTAAGTGAAAAAGCCTAAGAACACTAAAAATGAAAGCTTTAACACTTTAAAGTCTAGAGAAATAGAAAGAACAACATGGAAAGTAAAAAAGGCATGGGAAGTACGTGGAAAACCCTTTGAAAGGGATGAAAAACCATGGGAGCAAGGGGGAATGTCCCTCACTCTCTTAAGCTTTCTATTATGTAAAAATGAAGGCCTTTTTTACAATGGTGATGTTCTTTCCTCAAAGAATGCCTTTTTTCTCTACCACACTTTTCTGCTCAAACTTTCTAGCCTTTTTCTCTTAGTTTCTCCCTAGGTTCTTGCCCTAATAGTTTTGCAACATGTTCCTCTTATAGTATGAGAAATGTTGCCAAGTATATAAGGACAGGTGTCAAACCGTGATTCCTCCATGGGAATCCTAATATAGCTATTGTACTATGTAACGGCTGGAGAAGAGAGACAGCACGCCAATGTCAGGGTAGTGGAACTGAGGGCGGCTCTTCTACTACGTGGGGGGAAAACCTTGGATAAGGAAAGGGACATCAGAGATGCTAAGAGTGATACACGTGTCTTTAATAGTGGTCCAGCATGAGCTCAGCCAATAAGAGGTGTTCTATAGCATCTAACCATGGGGTTGCTATCTCCCTTTTGCACAAATGCTAGTTGTCCATGTCAGGTGAAAATCTCACTCTTCCCAAGATGGTCACACTGTTGGCACGCACTAAAGATCCTCTCCTTCAGCTAGCGTTCCCTTTCCTTTGCTCACAGTTGCACCATGTGTAAGGTCTAGATCCAAGCACGTCAGCACTCTCACGTGCCTTGGTTGGTGTAATGTGCACTTGGTTATAGTGATCTTGTGAAGGAAAATGTTGTTCATATTCATAATATCTTCTCTTTTAGGTTTTTTTTTTTTTTTTTTTTTGTATGAATATTATTCAAATGTCTTGTAGATGCTACTATATAGGTTGTATGAATATTGATATTTGTAAAAACCAATACAAAAATTAATTACAGTTAGTAAATAGCACCAAATTTTTACCAATAAGAAGGAAGCATTTGCTTTATTAAAAAAAAATGACCTGCTCATAGTGTGGGTTATAATAAACTAACAAATTGTCTTGATGAACGATCTGGTATGAACTGGTTAGATCTCTTCCACACACATATAATCATATTTCTAACAACAAAAATAGAAATAAGAAATAGTAACACAAAAATTTTACTACAGAAGAAAATTAATTAAATCTAATAATAGGAAAGAAAATATGAGAATACAAATTTAATAATTCTTAAATAAATAAATAAATCAAAACAACAACTTCGTAATAATTGTTTGATCGAGTGATTCAAAACCCCAAGGCTGTTTATGCCCCATGAACTCCCTGGAAAAATAATAAAAAACAAAATGAATAATAAAAATAAAAAAGGAGGGAATTTATTTTTTGAAGTGACAATGGACTGAATTTGAGAGGAAAAAAAAAAAACAAATAGCCCTAAGAAATGATAAATACTTGGACATTCAAAATATTAATAATAATAATAAATAAATAAACAAAGAGAAGTCATATATCTCACCTTATTATTTATAGTGACCAAAAAATCTAAAGATGAGAGTCGTAGTATAATAAAACTGTTACCCATAATCATTTCTATATCTATCCAACAAACAAAATTTCAACCACGGTAAAATTCAACAAACAAAAAACAAAGAAGTTGATAAGAAGCTATTTCTATTTTTTTTTTTTTTTTAATTTTAAGTTCTAAAAAAGTTGATATAAACAAAAAGAATAAGGAATTTATTTAAAATCAAATACCATAAAAATCAAGTTGTTAAGGTTAATTACATATATATATATATATATATTGTCTGTTCTACTGTAAAAATAAAGTCGTTAATGTTATTAGCTTTTTTTAATCCAAAAATTTGATATTTATCCCAAATTTTTTTTCAACCTATGTTTTTTAAGGCTTTGTTGATAATAATATTTAGATAGATTCAATTGTAGGTTGTAGTTGTTTGGCACCAACTAACTAAATTTTATCTCTTTTTAAAATTTATAGGTTGCATGTTTTGTTAAAACACTAATTGTTATTTTTTCTAAATAAATTGATAAGAACAAATAAATTGTTGTTTTTATTTAAAAAGTATTGCAATTTGGTGCAACTAGTTGGCGTAACCACGATTTCTAAGTCTTTCTGCAATTTAGTGCAACCACTTGGCACAACCACAGCTTCTAAACTCAGCTTTTACCATATGGTATTATAGCATATGGCTAGTATAATATAATTAGATATGATATGATATGGATCAACAATAATTTATGAAATTTAAGCATGTGATAAGACTTTTTTTTTTTTTTTTGGGTGTAGTGTCATAATTTCACTTAAAAAAAAATTGGATAAGTTTGTTTTGAAGACATGATTAGTAGGAGAGTGTCCTACTTTGTAGGCATTTTAAGTGGAATTTGAGATATATTTTTACTAAGTTATTCTCAAGTTTTTTCCTTATTAAACGTAAAGTTTAAGGGTATTTTTGAACCATATAAAAATCCAATTCAAAAAGATGAATCTTGCCCCTTTTTTTTTTTTTGAAAAAAAAAAAAAAGAAAAAAAAGAGGAATCTTGTTATTAATAGTATAGATAATATGATATAATTTTGGATTCAACAACTGTGAAGATAAATATCATGGCTAATTGCCATTTGTACAGTTAGTCCAAATACGTAACTCCAAAAAGCCAGCAAATAACTTGTTTATTCAAATTTGACCATATATGCAGTTGTACGTTTAGTTTAAGTATAATTTAAAGATAGATTCAAAGGCTGTCACAAGTTATTTAAATAAGTCTAATTGACTTCATTAATATACCGACTTTTCTATCTGATATATAGGCACCAAAGAAGCACACGTGCATTGCATTGTCAAGAAAGTGATACATCTCATTTTCTCTCTCTGCCGCTTATCTATTAATTACTTCAATTTTGTTTTTTTGGCTTTGTTAATACTTCCCATCTCTCAAACGCCCTTGACCCAGCTCTTGAAGCAGACCATTTTTGTTTTATTAAAAAAAAAATTACCCAAAAAAAGCTCAATATTAATTGCGCACTTTAAAAGAGGAATAAACTCATCTCATAAACGCCTTGTCATTGAAAACCGTTTCAGAAATTAAATCATTGAGTTTCATTGTTTTGTTTAAACATTATGTTATTAAATTTCAACTACATAAACATATAAAATCTAAGGCAACATGGCTTCCTGCCAATCTTCTTTTTGTGTTTCAATAAAACAATCTATCAGGCACAAATACAATACTCGTCAAGGCGTGCAAGTAAGAGCTCAGAGCTTTAGTGATGATGGTAACTCTCTCATTTGCCAATCTTTTTCATTTTGGACACTGCCGAAAAGTGATTTGAAAAGCTAGCACAAATTTCATTATTGCCTTTTCTTTTTTTCCTTCCAAGTAATATTTAGCCCACGTTGATGTTATTTCATTTAATTTGTTTGGTACAGGGAGATCAAGAAATATTGTAGATTCAAATTTGAATGTTCTTAGAGAGAAGATAGAAGTGGTTAAGATGAAGGAGAGGTTGGAGAGGTGTTGTAAATGTGAAAATGGATGGAATTATGTGGCTGGTTATGATTATAAACTCAAGAGAGAGAAAGATATGTGGAAGTTCTTTGAGCTTGTAGGTTTGGTTTCTGGGATTCTTGGTTTCACCTGTCTTAGTGGTACAGTCTGTCTCTTCCTTGTTTCCTTCTTTCTTCGTTTGATACAATGAGTTAGATGTTGTACAAAATGTAAATGAATCTCTCTCTGTTCTAGGGGGAAAAAAAAAAAGTCTCTCTCTCATTGTATATTTCTTAGGTTTGTGATACCATATTATTATTGGAACTTTTAAGATTTAGGGCTTTGTTGAGTTGTGGTTTACAGTGCTATAGCACAAGCTATCACCTGTCCGTTTTACAATGACAATGGATTCACCATTGGACTAAAATGTCAACGATAGCACTAGCTAGTAACCATATCGTGCTTTACACCATTTGTTTTTCTTTTTTCTTTTTTCTTTTTTCATCATCTAAAGCAAAAATTCACTTTGTGCAACACAGTAATAGTATTAATACTATCGGTTGTATGAGGCAAAACATGCTAACATGCAATAGTGATAATTTTCTCTATCACCGTACGATATTTTTTTTCTTTCATGTTTAACGAGAATTTTTTTTTGTTTAATCAAGAGCCAATTGTAAATTCTTATTCTGTAACGTAGAGACAATACCAAAACCTAATGTGTAGAAAGTTTCTAAGGCATATCCACCAACTGTATCTAATTTATCCTAGGCATATCCACCAATTTTAACAAGTTTGTCCATATGGCGCATCCATCACCCCTCTATCTTGTATAAAAAACAGTTAACAAGAATTATTTGTTAAGATCTGAGTTTGAAGCTCAAACTCTAATTTGATTTCTTTTTTCAATACCTCAACGGCGGTCTTCATTGAACACTTTTTTACAAAAGCATCAATTTGGTATTTTGTGTGTTTTTAACAATTGAGTTGGTTTCTTTGCTCTAATACCATGTTGATAGGAAAAAAAATCACAAAACATTACCCGTATTATTGGCATGTTAAATATATTTCATGCAACATATGACCACAATAATATTGTAAAGAATTTCATATCTTTCCGCTTTCATATTTTAAAAAAAAAAAAAAAATTTCATAGGTGTATAAATATTGTTTTCGTGATATCTTGTTTATTTTAAATTTGATTTGGGCCCATGAGCAGTCCTTTTAAAAGGAATTCAATTCTCTAAAATTTGAGCTTGAATTTATCTTGATCAAATGATCAGATAAGTCAAATTTGAGAAAAACGTTTCGAAATGTGGATTTTTATATAAATGAAGAAATTTGGTGGTTGGGTGAAATTTTGAGCTTGATTGACCATCGGTCAACTAGGCCCAAGTTTGGTCAACAAAGGTTAAAGTTTGACTAATCCCACATTCAATCCGAACAAATTAGGTTAAAGTAACATTCTCATTGTCCCAATGTGAAAAGGTATAATTTTTGGCATGTTAATAGTAAAATTGGGATTTTTACACATGAAATGAGGTCGGACAAAATACAGTATTAACAGTTGGCCCTTCTTTCTTTAATATTCATTAGGACAACAAATATTGGACAAAGTACTAAATATTGTATTTGTCCCCTTGATTTCTGTGATTTCTTTATTCTTGATTTATAAATTCTAAGTCTCAATTTTCCATATGATCACCTTCATTTTCAAGAGCTATGCATATTGCCACTAAGCTAGATAAGCTATCTTGGAACATATGGATGAACATATTAATAGTTGCCCCCTTCTTTGTCTAATGAACATATTAACAGTAATCCCTTCTTTGTCTGATATTTATTGGGACAATAAATTTTGGACAAAGTACTAGGGGGGGGGGTGTTTAGTACACCATTTCAAATAACAATTTTTAAATAACATTACATGCATTTTCACACACTTTTTTCACCCACACGTATTTCCATACATGTTTTTAAACAACAAAACACATGTTTTTAATTGTATATACCAAACACCCCCAATATTGCATTTGTCCCCTCGATTTTTGTGTTTTTTTTTTTTTTTTGGTTCTTGATTCATAAATTCTAAATCTCAATTTTCCATATGATCACCTTCATTTTCAAGAGCCACGCATATCTTGGAACATATGGATGAGCAAAGGGTCGTTGTTTTCATATTGCGTCATCTTTCAGAATACATATGGGGAAAAAATTGGCCTTTGCCCTTTTTAAAAAAATAATCCAACATTTTGTCCTCTTTCTCAAACTAATTAGGGAAATGCTCCTCTTTTGAAAATCGATTTTCTCAAAATCGAGTTAAACCCTATAGCGGTATTTTTAAGGAGCCTATAATAATGTTTTAAAGACCTATAGTGGCGTTTTGTAACTCGATCTCCATGAAATCAAGTTATAGGGAAAAAAAAAGAAAAAAAAAATTGCATGTAACTCGACTTCATAGAGATCAAGTTACAAAACGGCACTATAGGTCCTTAAAATGTCACTATAGGCTCCTTAAAAATGCCACTATAGGGCTCCAATTTTTTTTTTTTTTTTATATAACTCGATTTTAAGAAAATTGAATTTCGAAAGATGGGCATTTCTCTAATTAGTTTGGGAAAAAGAGCAAAATGCTGGATTTTTTTTTTTTTTTTTTTGAAAGGGGCATTTGCCCATTTTCTCCTATATATGGAGGTCAATTTTGAGGTTACAAGTACCATTGCACTTCTCAAACTCAGACACTTTGAACTTATGGGAAGTAGGGGTGAGAAAGGCTCATTGTTTGCATATTGCGCCATCTTTCAAAATAGGTATAGAGGTGGAGCTCGGTTTCATTGTTACCTTTGTATTTCTCAAATTGAGAAACTTAATTTGAACTTGAACCTCAATGTGTTGGAACCATGATAGGGTGGTTAAATCTGTGTCACCGAAAGAGTTGTATCCTTGAATGGAAAAAATTGTTTCATCTAAGCTCTCAATTTTCATGTTTTGCCATAATTATTTTGTGAAGAATTATTAATTTCTTCCAATACCCAAATGATGGTCTTTGTTGAGCACTTTTTTTTGCAAATCCATCAATTTGGTATTTGTATGTTTTTAAAAACTTTTAGGTGTCAATTGAATTGATTTCTTTATACTAATACCACATTAATCATGCCAAATGAAATACTTTACCCTTGGATGGAATATACCTTTTCTTCTAAGATCTCAGTTTTTATGATTTGCCATAATAATTGTAATTTGTGAAGAATTATTATTTTTCTCTAATATCTCAATGGTGGTTTTCGTTGAGCACATTTTTGTAGAGCCATCAATTTGGAATTTGTATGTTTTTAACAACTTCTAGGTGTCGATTGAATTGGTTTCTTTGTAGTAGTACTAATACCACATTGATCATGCCAAAATCATGAAACATTACCCATGTTATTGACATGTTAAATGTCTTTTATACAAAATATTGTCACTACGATGATGTAAAAATTTTATATGCTCTAACTTTCATATTGAAAAAACAATATTTTTCATGTGTATGAACATTGTTTCATATAAAACAAAAGATTTTAAAAACTTGTAGTTAGTAATGCCCATTGTATTGAATTTGTGTCATATTGTTGCCCTTGGTCAGTGGCAGACTTTAGGAATTTTTTCTAAGATAGTCACTATGAAACTTAAGTTATACTAAATCTAATAATAATAAAAAAAAAAAAAGAGTCTGAAATAGATAGAGAAGCAAATATATATATATATATATATATATAGAGAGAGAGAGAGAGAGAGAGAGAGAGTACCTCCTTCAACTATGAGCTGAATGCCACAATATCTCTCTTGGTACCATTTTTTAGAAAAAATGAAATTAAAGATATTTTAATGGACCGAGTTATAAATTTGAATAAAAGTTTTTATTTTTGTTTTTGAATGAAATTTATGTTGAATAATTTGTTCATTAGTTGTTGTTTGGCCTAATCTTTTTTTGTTTGGGCTATTTTTGCTATTATCTGAGCTAATTTTTATTGTTGTTATGTGAGCTTTTTATTTTTATTTTTGTTTAAGGGGTTAAGGATTATATTTGGGACTCACAACATTTTAACCACAAATTCAGGGTAACAAGTTACTAGTAGGTAAAAATGTGAGGTTAGTAGTGGATCCAAATCTATATATATAATAATAGGTGAAGCAGAGAGAAACTCAAATAGAATTCCAAATTAAAGTTTCAATTTTGTGTGATGTGTCATTCCAATTGTTCAATTAGAATTTGAAATTGGAGTCCAATTTTACTATACATGTGTACAAAGAAAATAATCAGAAGAATATAATATGATTTGGGGTTATTTTCGAGAGAACCTTTACTTTGATTCATTGTTTTTATTTATTTTTACGTAGGTTCATTGTTCTCTTGGTTCAAACGTCAAAGTGCCTAGGGAACTATAACAAGAAACTGAATATGGAAAGTGGCCATGAGAATTGAAAATATATTTCAAAAAATTAATTAAAAATAAAAAATGAAAGAATATTGCAAGAGATGCACCACTTGGAAAAATTGAATTCCAATTAAAATTCATTGGACTTGGTAATGAGATAAGATGAAATTAATAACACATTAAACACTCATACTTTGGGAATCGGTAGTACCAATCTAAATCCATTGGACTTACTTCGTGATAATACAACTATGAAGGATGTATAAAAACATACACAAATTCATCTCTCTATAAAAAGAGATTGGAGAGAATTTCTTTTATTAGCCATGCAACTTCAGAGGTTTTTTCTTCACACAAATGCTCATCATGTTACAAAATGACCCATCGTAAAACTACAAAATGAGAATAACTCTAAGGGTTTTTTTTTTTTTTTTAAATTTTTTAAGCTACGAAAATTTCAATCACCAATAGAGATTGAAGATTCAAAAACGTGAATGGATCTTTTGGATAAACATCGTCACCAAGGTTCATCTTTCTGTGTAATATTTCCATTTAGTTTTGATTCCCTTAATTGATATAGTGATGGGTTTGTGTGTATGCGCATACATTGAGTCAATATTAACATTTTTTGAAATCCTTTGGTCCTTGCTTGATGATTGACTTCTCTTGCAACTATCAATCTTGCATGAAGATGGCTTTCAACCTATTTGGCGTGACCTTACTGAAAACAATATTTAGCACATGGGAAGAATATCCAATGTCAACCTTGTGAATTCTTAAACCTATTAATTAGTCCCCTTTATGGCAAACACCTCTCTCTTAGTAGCTTCATGGCTGCCAATTTAGTTTCATATTACTCTATTTGGCTTATAGTTATGCTACTTTTGAACATTTTTTTACTTAAGTTTGATTGATGTGCCAAATGTTTCTAAAGTTTTATTTACTTAAGAACCAATTAATTGTATGGGCTTAATTACCCTTTCAATATACGCATGACTGTAATTGTAACTTGTATACAATATCAATCTATTGTGGTTCAACTCGCTTTCTTTTATACATACATACATACATATATATATATATATATATATATATACATTACTAAGTTTTGTTAATAAAATTTTATGGTTAATAATATGAATTTAGACTTAACTGAGCCTTTTAAACATGAATAAACTCATGATTAATAATATATCAATTCCCATGCGGTAACATGGGTTACATACTAGTTAGAACTAATAATAGCTTTCCACTGAAAATTTGTTATGAAAATTATGAATGTAACACTATCCTTATTTTTATTGAACCCAAATTCTTGGTATTCTCAAGTCAGGGCATTCATTATTTTTCTTACAGTAGACAAAACAAGTTAATTTATAGCTTATAATATTTTCTTTGCAAGTAAAATATTTATTTTTCCCCAAGTTAGGGTGATTATAGGAAAACCCAAACGATAATGTAGAGTCGGTCATAGGCCTTGGTGACGTCTTTGATGGGTTGGGGTGCTGTATATAGTAGCAGTGGGTGGTGATGGTGATAATTTGTAGTGGAGGCAAGGATGGAACTACATTGGCTCCCTCCTCCCAAAAATATAAAATATTTAATTCTGGTATATATATTAGTTAAAGTTTTTAAAGGATTAATAAAAGAATTAGGTGTTGCCCCCCCCCCCCCCTTAAAAAAAATCTCTTAAATAATGGATATATATATATATATATATATATATATAAAGCTGAGAGAAAATCCAATTGGTATTTAAGTTGGAATTCAATTAGAGTGTAATTTTGTATCACGTGTCCCCTTTAATCTAAGTTTTAAGTTTTTATGTCAAGTGAGTTAATTTAGTGTAAAAATTGGATTTCAATTAGAGTTTGATCTTGCATCCATCAAATCTAAGTTTTTTAATTTTTGTGTCAAATGAGTTTATATAGTGTTGAAAACTAAGAGTCTAATATTAATAAACCATAAAAAACCTAATTATATAACTAAAAATAATTCAAATTTATAAATCATTTATATAATATACTATGACTATATACGGTCCATTACTAACTAGGTTATATATATATATATATTAAACTATAGTTTAGAGAAAATTCAATTATAATCAAAATTGGATTTTGCTTTTGTTAACTTTCCATACAAATTAAATTGTCTAGATTTTTTTATTATTGTTATTATTTTTTCTCTGAACTAATGAGTTTTTTTTTTTTTTATACAGATTTTATTAAGATATTTGTATACGAAGATATTGAACATAACAAACTGTAATTAAGCTAAATGCTCTCATACACCTATCCCCATTCAATTTAAGAGATATTATTTGATCAATTTATTATTTTATTTTTTGTTGTATTTAGTAGAATTTCATAGACAATAATTATAAATTAATATTGTATATGTAGATCCGATAGTGATTTTCAAAATGATATACGTAATAATAATGTAGTGAGAAACTTGGTGTAACCAATAATGTAGTGATTTTCTTGTAATTTTCATGATATATCATGAAAATTGCAAAAAAAAAAAAAAAAAAACTATTTTAGTTCTTCCAAATGTACTGGTCAAACTTTGTCCTATATGTTTAATAACCCAAACTAATATTAATAGCACCATTACAATTCATTATTTCAGTGCGTAAGCATGGGTTACATACTAGTACATCAATAATTAAAGAAATAATGTATTTTTTTTTTCTCAATTTCAATTTTTGTATTATTATTTAATTTGTTTCTCAACAATTCTCCTAAAGTTTTGGATCTTTCATAATTTTAAGGACTTCATTGGTTTAGTTGGAAGTTTTTTATTCACTTAGGTAAATAACTTAATAATTTATATTTCAAATAATTTTAAGAATTCACCATGAAGATAATAATAGAAGAATTATATTCTATGTTTCTGGTACATATCTAATATTAAACTAGATAAACCTAATCTCAAACCCCACACCCCCAAGGAAAATTCCTAGTTCTGCCTCTGAGTGGAGGTGACAATAACAAGAGTAATGGCGATGGTGCTAATTATAATAGGGGGTGGGGCGATCAGAGTACAATTTTGGTTAGGGATGGAGCCATGAAATGATCTCAAGGTCGAATTTGAACTTGGGTTTTGTATGATTGAAAATGTCGAGTTTAAGAAGGAAAAAAAAAAAAAAAAACCCTCTCTTGTTAACTCAAACAACACAAAACAATATTAAACATTCCTGAATTACAACTTTTAGTAAAATACCATCTCATCAAAATCTCTGATCCATATTCCATACGCAGTATAAGCAGAATACATCATCTCTAGCAGTAATCGAGTTTTAATGTCTTAAAACAGCTGTCTTCAAAGATTGAAACAATCACGGCGTTTTGTACATTTGCGTCACAGTTATTCTATATAAGAATTTTATATATTGAAACAGGTTACGACTCATAATCATAAATATTATTATTATAAGCTGATGAAGATGGAGAAGATGTAGTAATCCGAGATTTTAATTACTATAATTCATAAGGAAGTGTATATGAATATCCTTCCATTCCCAGGCCATGATGTTTTACTTTTTATGCTGTTTACTACCAATCCGCTTTGTTTGGATCTGCATAAATAATTAACAGTAATTAAGTGCCTTGCTAAAGACGTCTTTGTCTCAAGTTGTAGAGTTATTTGGCTCGTAACTCGTAAGATAAGGCTTCATTAGAGCCTTATCTTAAAATATTGTAAACTTCCTTATGTCATTTGGAATATCTAATTAAACATTGATCCTTAAATTAAGCATATGTTTGTTTGCGTTTGACATACTCTTGCGTTGCGGATAACAATGAAACTTAAAATTAATTTAAAGGTAAAATATTAATATTAATATATATTCAGTCATTTGCATGTGTGGCCAGTCTAACAGCCTGAAAATAGCTGGATAATGATTAGTGTTTTCATGCTTAATGCTTGCATGCTTTAAAATATGTATTTTTACATCACAATTCTGTCTTCAACCAATAAAGTTATTTATCTTTAAATAAGAGATTTGGGGATAAAATTACACTTATAGCTAAGGACGGAATCAGGACTGGGAGTTAGGGAGGCTAGTTTTGTTGGTGATTGCGTGTGGCAGCTCCAACCTCCGACTCTGCTCCTTATACCGTTAAGGGGTTTTTTTTTTTTTTTTTTTCATGCTTCTACTATTGGGTAAATTTTTTTAAGGACGGAGATGTTTGTTTTGGGTAAAGTAGGTTAATTGGGCTTCTTTTTTTTTTCTTTTTCTTTTTTAAAGCTTTACCATTGGTAATTTTTGTTATTGGGCTAATTCTTTTGGGCATGTATAATTTGTTTTAGATTTTATATTTATAAATTTTTTTTATGGCCTTTAAAAGGAGGGAAATTCTAGAACTACAAACATTTTACAAATTGCTGATGTGGTGAGTAGTTATTGATAAGTAAAAAAGTGATGTAAATGATAAGCCTAGATGCAAACTAATAAGAATTTGCTACCTCAACAGTTTGTAAAAATGTTGTAGAAAAGTTTGTGACAATATCATTACTCTTAAAAAAATCAATGATATTATTGGCAAAATGTAATCTTATAGAACAAAATTGCTAAATGATCATAAAGATTATTCATCATGCAATGAACACCATAGACTCAATTTCTAACAACAGCAAAGTCTTAATCCCAAATCTTTTGAGGTTGGCTATAAATTTCAACAAGTTAATCAAGGTTAGTCACATGTATTTAGTATTTATAGTGAATCCATTTATAATAGGGTGACCAAATTAGTTAAGGTTGGTCACATGGTATGTGAAACACCGTTGAAGAAACGATGCCGTTTTAAGCAATACACTTTAATGACACCCTGATTGAAATGTCACAGCAAATAAGGACTTGATTGGTAGGAGGATTTTTGTTTTTGTTTTCAAAACAATATAAAAACAATTTTCAAAAAATTGAACTCGAAAATAGCTTTCAAATAAATTTTTTATATTATACGTGTTTGACTCCCACTTTTAAGAACAATTTTTCAAAATACTAAAACAAAAAATAAATATTTTGGNTACTCTTAAAAAAATCAATGATATTATTTGCAAAATGTAATCTTATAGAACAAAATTGCTAAATGATCATAAAGATTATTCATCATGCAATGAACACCATAGACTCAATTTCTAACAACACAAAGTCTTAATCCCAAATCTTTTGAGGTTGGCTATAAATTTCAACAAGTTAATCAAGGTTAGTCACATGTATTTAGTATTTATAGTGAATCCATTTATAATAGGGTGACCAAATTAGTTAAGGTTGGTCACATGGTATGTGAAACACCGTTGAAGAAACGATGCCGTTTTAAGCAATACACTTTAATGACACCCTGATTGAAATGTCACAGCAAATAAGGACTTGATTGGTAGGAGGATTTTTGTTTTTGTTTTCAAAACAATATAAAAACAATTTTCAAAAAATTGAACTCGAAAATAGCTTTCAAATAAATTTTTTTATATTATACGTGTTTGACTCCCACTTTTAAGAACAATTTTTCAAAATACTAAAACAAAAAATAATATTTTGGGAGACTATTTCTATTTTTGAGATTTAAAAAATATATATATATTTACAAAAAGTAATGTGTAGAATCTATAGATTACTTTTTTTTTTTTTAAATGATAAGTTTCAAATTTGAAGTGTGGGAATTCTTTTGTAATAAAGATAAGCTCCTTAATTTAAGAAATAAAAGAGTTTGGGGTCCACTATTTCATTTATTTATAACTATATCATTAAAAACATTTTCTATATCCTGAAAACAATCCTTAACCGTTTTCAAAATCTTGTTCTAAATCAGGAAAATAGGATACAATTTTTTGAAAACTGTATTTAGAAAATATTAATCAAATAATAAATTCAAGTGTGGGACCCACATTTTATAAATTGCAAAAAAAAAAAATATTTAAATACTCTTACCAAACAGTCTCTAAGGGCCTTATTGATAAAAGATTTTTGTTTTTGTTTTCAAAACAATATAAAAAACAATTTTCAAAAAATTGAACTTGAAACTAGTTTCTAGATAATAATTTTTATATTTTACATGTTTGGCTTCTACTTTTAAGAACAATTTTCAAAATGCTAAAAACAAAAAATAATTGTTTAGGAGACCATTTCTATTTTTGAGATTTAAAAAAAATATATATTTACAAAAAGTAACGTGTAGAATATGTAGATTACTTCTTCTTCTTCTTTTTTGTGGATAATGATAAGAGTTTTTTTTTTTTTTTTTTTAATGTTAAGTTTCAAATTTGAAGTGTGGGAATTCTTTTTATGATAAATATAAGCTCCTTAATTTAAGAGATAAAAGAGCTTAGACAAATATATTACTTTTTTTTTTTTGTGGATAATGATAAGAGAGTTTTTATTTATTTTTTATTTTTTATTAATGATATGTTTCAAATTTGAAGTGTGAGAATTCTTTTTATGATAAAGATAATCTCCTTAATTTAAAAGATAAAAGAGTTTGGACAAATATGTGGGGTTCACTGTTTTCAATTTATTTACAACTTTATCATTAGAAACATTTTCTGTATCCTGAAAACACCCTCTTAGTTGTTTTCAAAATCCGGTTCTAAATTAGGAAAATAGGATATAGTTTTTTGAAAACTTTATTTAGAAAATATTAGCTAAACAATAAATTCAAGTGTGAGACCCACCATTTTATAAATTACAAAACAGAAAATTATATTTAAATACTCTTACCAAACAGGCTCTAAGAGAAGAGTTTAGTAGAACCATGTTGCACAACTTAAACAGATACACACGTTTTCTTAAAACATGGCTAGGTATGACACAATGTTGTCTTGAAGTTTGGTCATTGCATTCTAGGAGCATCTCTAACAAATTCTCTAAACCCAAAATTTGGAGAGTAAACCCATAAAAGGCTGCTTCAACAATTTCTCTAAATCACTTTTCATTAGCAAAAAATTGTTTGCTAATGAACAGTAGTTCTCTTGTTCTAATGAACTACTGTTCAGTAGCAAAACAATTTATGGGAATAAAAAATTCAACCAATCAATTAAAATATTCAATTTTTACTTAACATTCACAACAACTACAAACTCATCCCAAATTCTCTCTCTCTCTCTCTCTCTCTCTCTCAATTGTCTCTAAACTCAAGAGGGAGACACAATCAAAACAAAAAGAAAATACAATCTTTCATATAAAATAAAACTAATTAAACCAGAACAAAAAAAAACAATATGTAGAACGCTGATCTGATGGGGGGGGTAGGTCTTGGTATGGAAGTTATTGGACCACACAGCGTGCATGAATGCCAATTTAAAAGGCCAACTCTCTCTAGCCTTTGTTCTCCGCTGGTGATCTATGTGTGTATGAGAGAGAGAATTTGTTTGTGTGAGATAGAGGGAGAGAGATTTGGGTATGTGCAAGAGAGACATAGAAAGAAAGAGAAAGAGGGAGAGCTGGAGATATGTTTTGGAGATCAAGAACTAGAAAAAAAAAAGTGAAGATAGAGATAGGAGTGGGTGCACATGTGTGGAGGAGAAAAAACAAGAGAGAAAAAAAAAACTAAAGAAAGAAAGGAAAAATAATATAAAGAATAAGAAATCAAAATTGAGAAATGCTATTACAATATTTTCAGTGGTGGGTTCAAATTAGAACCAGTAAAAACATAAGCACATAAGAAAAATATAGCCATTCAAAATTAAGCACTTCTCATTAAAAAAAAATATAGTTGTTAATGTTGTTGGGAATTTGAAAAATATAGCCATTCAAAGAAATATTAAAAAAAGAATAAAGAAATTATGAAGAAATAATATTTTAATGGGATAGAGAAAAAGATAGAAAGTCTGTTGAAAAGTGTATTTGAAAAATCAAATAGGTAAAAGGTAAAAGTTACTGTTCATTCTTCAAACACAATCAAGTAGATTGTATTCTATAATTGTACTATTGCATATGTATGAGATTATAAGTTTGTTATCTGTATATATTAAGAGGATTCAAAAAGTTAGTTATTACTTTTTTTACTATCAAAAATACCGCTAACCTAACTAGATAACCCTTATTCTTAAAAAATAAAAAATGAGGTTAAAATTGTAATTTAAAAAAATTTAAAAAAAAAAATACACTACAAGAGAAACTTTTTTCCTAAAAATTAGCACATTTTATTTAAATATATCTCAGACACGTTTGATATTTTTTTTTTCCTAAAAAGTAGCAAACACTAAACCAAGGGTAGTTTCTTAAAAATTCCTTTCCGTGTAAACTCACTAACAATAGAAAAATTCAAATTAAAAAACCAAAAAAACTACCACATAATTCTCTGTATAACTTCCCACTAGAGTCCAAATAGATTCAAACTTCTCTCCTATTTCTAAAAAACAAAAAATCTTTTCATCCCACGAACACAAATAAAACCACCACCCCCTACTCGTTCCCAAAAACAGTTATTTCCAACACTTAACATTTCTCTCCCACCTATTAGATTGAGGAAAAAGTGCTTCTACCCTCACTCTTAACTTTCTTCCAGCGTCTTTAAAAAAAAATGGTTTTGGAGCATGTTCAAAAAAACTGTTCATACAAATTGCTTTATTCTCTAAAAGAAGGTATGCAATATTTATTCTCTTCATCTAATGAGATTCTTCCTTATTTATAAGTCCTCATTTTTTTTCATGATTGAAGTTTACTGTTCACCTAAATTTCGCCTCTTAGTTGCTTTTCAGGGACAAACACTAAACAACTTCTCCATTAGGCCTATAAAATCCAATTAATTCTCATGTAACTTTTGTGGGTTTGATTTTTGTCTTCTCAATTTGAATTCACAATGGACTTCTTCGATGGTCAAATAAACTCATTTCTTCCGTTAATAATAATTTCTTACAGCCAAGTCTTTTCCCTACAATAATCCTTTTTATTTTTTTGGAAAAAAAAAATATTTTTAAATTATAATAGAGGCAAATTATTAACCTTTACTCAAAAAAATAGAAGAGCCTCGGAGCACGCACTCAGCCTTGGAGCACACACTATGAGTGCGTGCTCAGAGGCTAGTTATTATTATTTACATTTTTTTTTTAAGAGAGTTTCAATCTATGACGTCCATTCTTAATGATAGTTTTTTATTATCAGACCAAAACATCAATCAGATTTTGGTATAGTGAGGATCGAACCTCAGATTTCTTATTTAACTATCAAAGATTTTATCAGTTGAATTAACTGGAACTCACTATCATTATCTATCTATACTACTATTTACAGGGTTTCCCCTGTTTGGACTGCATTTTTTTTTTTTGTTCCAAAATACCCCTATAACCTACATTTAAGTAGGGCTAAAACTTGGTAGAAATGCCTCTTTAACTCCCATGTAAAATACTATTTACAAAATAAGACCACTTACTCTCACCTAAAACATTTCCTACAAAATAGGAAATCAAATATGCTATAATCGCTCCTATCAAAACATAGTACTTATAAATTTTAAAAAGATAGTTTCTTTCTTTATTTCTCTTTTTTTTTATTTTTTTTTTTTTTAGCCATCTAAATCCACGTCTTAGTTTTCTCCCTCAATCCCCTTATTTGGTCATCCCACTTCCATTTTTTTCCCCCTGAATTATCCAACTTACAATTAGTTTCTCATCCACATTTTAATAGACAGTTACCACTCTTTTTTATAATAGTTTATATATATATATATATATATATATATATTTCAAAAAAAAAAAAAAAAAACAATAACTCCCCAAAACATTATCCAACCAAGCTACCATTTTCTACTATAAAGATGATTACAGTATATCAATCAAAATTCAAAACTAAAATTCTCTGCTTATTTGAAGACAAAAAAAGAGGTAAGCTTTCGGTGAATTACCCCAGTGCTAATTTGTTACAGAATGTAAGTAATAGAGGTGAGAAAATTAAATTGTCGATGTTTAGGTATCTACTTTATGATTTTGATGTGTTTCTTAGCCGGTTTTTATAAATATTTGCACTCCTCTCTTTCTTTGTGATAAAGTCAAAGTGCATAGTTGAATTGCTTCTCTATTAAAAATCCTGAAGTGAAAATTTTTCAAAACTGGGTTGTTTCTATCTGATTATTAGCGAGCATTTGTTGAGATTTACTTTTTATTGTTAACATCTTCTCTCTCTGTTACAATTTCTTAGTCCCTATTAAGCTCTAAAAAACAAATATGTTGAATTGAAAGTATTGTACTTTGGGAAAAAAATGGAAGAGCTCTAAAAAACAAATATGTTAACTGCAACTTCAAGTTTATTAACATTTAAGAATTGAGGCTAGATATTAGTTCAAGTTTATTTAAGATTTAAGTAATAAGTTGGGTTGAAAGATAAGATTGATGTGTTTGATTTTCAGTGCACTAATCCTTTAAATGTATTCCCTATTCAAGATACTCATGTTATCAGGAGTGGTATCAATCTAAATAAGGGAAGAAGAGCCCAAAGTGCAACAAAGAAAGTGGAATACATTTGGAATGATTTATGGTCAACCAAAGCACAAAAGAGTGTATAGTAAACCTTTAGATTCTAAAAAAAGAGTTATATAAAAATTCAAATGGTTTACGTCTTTGTAAAAAATAAAAATAAAATAATAATAATAAAAAAACTACAAAAAAATATATTTCTTATTAAATAGACTGATTCGCAGCCCTCTATTTGTGTCTTTGTACCTTACCCATTGGAACCGTTACCTCTCTAAAAGTTTGTTTATGATAGTTAGATTGCACACATTGAGAACTCTTTGGCTTCTGTAATCAGATTCCAGGTTAGAATATAGATATCTGCAAACTTCTGTTTTGTCCATTTCCTATTTTTAATACCAGTGTTTCTTCTTTATTTTTGTTTTCGTTATATGTACAACTTTGGGAACGAAGATGTAACATATGCTAATGTATATAAGGATTAAAATAAAATATTGTGTCTTATGAAAAAGTTCCAAAATTCTTTGATATGTCGGGTTTGACACTGTTGTCTGTTGGATGAAGGAAAATGGTTTTATATGATGCTATGAACATGTATATATGGTTCTAAACCGGCGCGGCGCTGCTGGATGCTTCTGATCAATAGAACCGGTATGTATTTGTGCATTATATCTATATGTATGTGTATGGACCCCATGATTCGGTTCATAATGATATATTTTTAATTAAGTTTACATTAATGGCACAAATGTTCTTTTTTTTCTTTTTTTTCAAAACTAGGTTGTTAGACATGCATAACCCATTTGTGGAGAGATTTCTTGAATTATCTCAAAAGTCCAAATATAAAGTCCAAATCTCTCTCTCTCTCTCTCTCTCTCTCTCTCTCTCTCTCTATATATATAAATAGATAAAGCTGAGAGAAAATCCAATTAGATTTTAAATTAGAATTCAATTTGAGTCTAATTTTCCACGTGTCCTATGTAATTTAAGCTTTTAAATTTTTGTGTCAAGTGGGTTAATTTAGTGTAAAAATTGGATTTCAATTAGAGTTTAATTTTACACTATATGTCCCATTTAATCTAATTTTTTTTAATTTTTATGCCAAGTGAATTAATTCAGTGTAGAAAACGAGGAGTCCAATACAAATAAACCATGAAAAAAAATCATATATCTAACTCTATATATAAAATTAGAAGAAAAGAGAGTTTGAATGATTTTATATTTATGAGCCATTTTTTTGTGTAATAAAAAAAAATTCAAATTTATAAGTTATTTATGCTGTAAGGACTGGAATTGTGGCACAAGCCCACTTAGAACAGTATGACCCAGCACAACAAGCTCAAAACAATAAATTTGTAAAAGAGTAGGTTTAATGAGCTAACTACAAAGCTAAACGAATTCGGGCTTAGGAAAAATGGGGCTAAGTTTTGGTTATATATATATATCTATATATAACCAAAACTTAGAGAAAATTCAATTAGAATTAAAATTGGATTTTTCGTTTGTTAGCTTTTTATAAAAATTAATTTTTTTAGATTTTTAGTGTTATTTTTTCTTTAAACTAATGTGCATTTGTTTATACTGTTTTTATTCAGATATTTTGAATGCAAAGATCTTGAACCTAAAAAATTGTATTGAGCTGAATGATCTCATACACCAATTCCTATCCAATTTAGGAGATACTATTGGGTCAATCTATTCTTAATATTATGTGTTGTATTTAGTAGAATTTCAAGCACAATAATTGTGAATTGATATTGTACATGTAGTATCCAATAATGATTTTCAAAATTATATACATAAGAGCAATGTAATGAGAAACTTAGTGTAACTAAAATCATAAAAATTGTAAGGAAAAACCATTTTAGTACCTCTAAAGCTAACATCAATAGCACCACTTCAATTTATCATTTCCATGCGTAAGCATGTGTTACATACTAGTTTACATAAATGTAAACTCCTCATCTTAAGTAGATAGTTTTCATTTTTTTTTTTTAAATGGTAATTAAATTACAGTTTTTCAAGTCCCAAGCTGAAGTAGATAATTTCATATATATAGAGCTATGCAATATCATCACAAGGTAAGTTCAAATATTGCTTCCACCAGTATATGCTTCTTATGTACTGTACATATCATTATTGTGTACATTTTAAAGTGTCTATTAATAAAACAAAAGTAACACATTTTGTATTTTTGCTCATATGTTCATGGCAAATACTGCTAGAAAGCAATTAGAATGGGCAACACAAAACAGAGCTCCACCAACTTCACCATAACCCGCATAATTTTTTAACAATATGACCAATTCCATGTTTCTAATGTAGTGAATTATTTTTCAATTTGACCTAATGTAAATATTTCAAGTTTTTACATTGATTCATCAACCTTTTCTTAATAGCTTTTGTTAAATTTTTTTTCACTTTATGGAACTTTATAAGATTTGTTCAGAGGATTTTTTTTTTCCTCCCCATGAAGGTAAATACTGAATTATAGCATTATCTTCCAATTATCAAAACATTGATCACTGCATTAACAAAATTGCCAAAAAAAAAATGATGATAATTACAGAATACTAGCCTATGAGCATGCACTCATGTGCGTGCTCAGAAGCTCTTCTATTTTTTTGGTAAAAATTAATAATTTGCATCCATTATAAATTGGGTTACTATATTTTTAATCACAAAAATACCTAAAGGTGTGATGAGTGTTATATATAAAAAAAAAAAGGTTAATAATTTTAATATTTAATACAAATGCATAACACTCATCACACTCCTATGTATTTTTGTGATTGAGAAATGTAGTAACCCAATTTATAATAGATGCAAATTATTAATTTTTACCAAAAAAATAGAAGAGTTTCTGAGCATGCATGTGAGTGCATGCTCAAAGGCTACTTATTTACTTAAAAGTTTTTTTTTTTTTTTTTAAGAATACTAAGTATTTTTTAAAACACACACACGGTGAGGGAGGGGAAAGTTTTTTAAAGAAACTTACAATGATGTATTTCCAAAAGGGCCTAACTTTTGAATACACAACACAGGCTTTAAACCTCTTTAACTCACACTCATTTTCCAATCTGGGATTAACCCACTGTTTTTTCTTTTAAGAATACTAAGTATTTTTTAACACACACACACAAGGAGAGGAGAGAAGGTTTTTTAAAGAAATTTACAGTGATGTATATCCAAAAAAGCCTAACTCTTGGATACATAGCACAGTTTTTACTTAAAAGTTTATTCTGATACACAGTCTACAACTTTTAATTAATTTATTAATGCCTAGTAGTGGACAAACATCTCCCTTTTCACGAATTCTAGAAATACTTGAGCAAATCTTAGCTGAAATTCTATCCCTCACCCAAATTAAAATAAATAAATAAATAAAATAAAATAAAATAAAAAAAGAAGAAGAAGAAGAAGAAGCTAGGGTCTTTTACTTATTTTATTTTATTTATAATGACTGGAGGATTCTAATCTAGCTCAGTAGCCAGTCAAAAAAAATACCGAATTCTTTCAGTTTATGTGCTGGGCCGGCTATGTTCAAGTTCAACAATGGGTTGTTGAAACTTGAAACACACTTACCAACAATATGTCTAAGTTAATGCATTTCGGAGAGAAGCCGCAATAGGCAGCTTTTCCTTTCATTTTTAAGCTTAAATATTGGACTTGGCGGACTAATTAGGAAAAGATGGAGTTGGCAATGAATGATACAGGAATATGTGAGTGTGCTAAAAACTAAAAAGGAAAGAAACCTGGTTTAGAAGTGGCACAGTAACACAGTTATGTTTTATTTTATAGGGGGCTGGTTCGAGTTTGTCTTTATGTACTGTTTGGGTTGTGATATTTAATTCCTTTCATTTCTTTTGCTCCTTTTCTGGTGAGTCGTAAGTCATAAGGGATATGTAATGATACGACACCTGCCCTGAAAGAGCACTATATATGAGTTTCAAAGGAAATAATGGTTTTGCATTCAAACCAATGCATAAGCATTTACTTGATCTCTCTCAAGCGAGAAGGTATCTTCTGTATCCGTCTCATGCGATCACATGCCAATCTAACATGTGTCGCATGAGACAGGAGCATATAAAAATTTTGCCCCTCAAGTATTGTTGACAAATGGGTTGTCATTTTTTTAGATCTCCTTCTAGCTCTTGACCCAAAACGTATAGTCTGAAAGGACTATATAGAGTTATAATTATAACTAGATGCAAAATCCCTAAATCTAATAAGGATTCCTTAAATCCACAAAAAAAAAAATGTTTGGAATCTACTACAAATATATATATATATATTATAAATATTTTAAAAAGCTCAATTATATTTAGAGTGAATTGTTTTACATATTGCAAGTCTAAAGCTCCAAAATTACATAAATCATTAAAATTTTTGTTAATGATAAAAACAAAATACCATGTCTTGTCTTTGCATTAGACCCCTCTACTTGAATGAAACTCAATCTCTAGTTTGTTCTACTTGAATGAAACTCGATCTTTAGTTTATCTAGAAAATGAAAAGATACTTCGTATATTTCAATAATTTAAAATAGTTAAACATCTCATTATAGACAATACATGAAATAGTAAATGATGCGAAGAGATTATGACTTCGACTTTATTGTGCAATCCATATAGCGTTGTAGAGTCATAAACATCAATACCATCCCCACATTAAACAGAATTCAATCTACGATAATAGCAAGAAACTTTACCAAATTAACTTGGACCTGTTAGAGCATACCGTGAATATAATTTGCCCAAATCTAACTGTAATATCGCTCTCTGCAAGACTTTGGATTCAGAATGGGCCTTGCAGTATCTTCAGTAATAAATCCTGTGAACTGCAAAAATTGCAGACAAATGCATCGCAATGGTCCACCAAAGAGATCAGAGATCACTTTTTTCCTAAGTTTGCCTAGTAACCCCACTAGTCTCCTCATTGCCACAAGCACAAATAGAGTTTTGATTCGCATCCCACAAAAATATAAGAATCTAATAATGCATGCAGATACATGGTTCTTACATATCTATGTTCTTGTTGATCCCATGAACTCCCTGAACAACTGTTAACATATTTATGATCTTCTAGCTCAATGCAATGGAGTGAAACATTTTCATTTGTAACATAATTCTACCAAGAACAATCTACTTCATTTTTTTTCCCAAAAAAGGAACACAGTGTAATTCAATTTCCTTAATTACAAAAAGAAGTCATAAGTTCCCTGCCAAATTAAAGCCTCACATTTTCACATGAATCAGCAAATTTAATGGTCTCAAACAAAAGAACTTCCTTAAGTCATGAACTTTCAATTTTCTACCCACACACAAGAAGCATAAACTATATCAAACCATTTAACGGGGAGCATATCCAACAATGACAAAGGACTTGCAATTTCAGCTCCGGACAAATGCCACAGTGGCAACACGTGATCCCTCAGATCCACCAAACATGAATGTTGGATATGAACGAATGTGACTCAGGTACCGAAAAGGAGGATCTCTGCCTGCTTCTTCATCCTTCTCATGTTCCTGGGACATACCAACTCTTCTTTGATTGAAACTTTCCACTTCTTGCACCAATTCATCTTTTGTACTATTACACGATGTGATCACCTAAGAAATTACCATAATTATCAATAAAAGGAAAGAGAGAACGTCCAGTGGAGTAAGAAAATATTGAAAACATAAAGCCACAAACTGATACAGTACTACAATTAAGTAATAGAAGCTTCAAGGGCACAATTCCAGTAACAAATATTAGCTATGGTGAAGAACTGAAGAGGCTTACTAATATTCCACCAGATGCCACCAATCTTGAAACTGAATCCCAGTACATCATCCTGGAAATCAGAAAACATCAAGTCCATAATTTCTCAGTCCCACTGGTAGATGATCAAACGGTTCACTAAAAAGAACTAGAACACCTAAAAGGATGGTAACTTTGTTAATCTTGTTAATTATAAATAGACATTGTAAATAATCCAAATACAAACACTAGAATTCATGACATAGTAATCACCTTTATGATTCAGTGTTATCTTTCTAACTTTGTCTTCTTAAATTTTTTTTTTTTTTCTTTTTTGTGTGTGAGGGTGGGGGGGAGGGTTGTTCTATACAGGAAATGTTCAACATTTGCTTTGCAGAAAAGAATTTGTCAAATGTCAACAATCAGAAGATAAGAAATTAAGAAGCTATTGCTAGACATTACTGACTTGAAAGCCTGAGACATAAGCTCCCCCACATCCCTCACCAACATTCTACTCAAAATCTCCATAAAAAGGTAAAATCAACAGAGAAATGGGATCATCTAGCTTCAACCCTCTTGAACTATGGAAAAGGAAAATGCATGGTGGATATGCATGTCTAAATCCAATACTTCTAATTTCTTCAAAAACTCATTCTGCGAAATAAATAGATCGAACATTTGCAATTCACACGGCTGTAAACTTTCTCAATATCCAACATACAAATCACTGTCATACTTGGCTTTTCAAATTACTATCCAAGCACTCATTAGTTACTAAGTAATGAATTTAAGATTTGCCTCCCTAAGAATAACAATTCGAGCCTCGAAAATTAATGTGCCTGACACTTCCAACCAGACTAATAGGCATGAATTTTTTTAAAAATATTTTTATCGTTATTCTTTAAAAATTAATGCAAAAAAGGAGGCCCTGAAATCGCTTGAAGAGTAAGATTTTATTATCATGAAAAGAAATGGAGACCCCTAGTATGTGTACTAGCAAAGCATAGAGATTAAAGAAAAGTACAACAGTCAACAAAACCTAACAAATTAGAGAAGGAATAACCACTCATTGTAGCCATCCATAAAAATTAGCTTCACCACCATCATAGATCACTCCATGCCTTCAAATGTCCGATAATTCATTTCCTTCCAAATGATCCACATGACACACAGAGGGATGCTTTCCAAATGTCTCCATCACAGTATCTAGCAAACCGCCCCTTCCAACAAGCGAACAAATCAACCTCTCTTTGGCATAACCCAGTGCACCCCAAATAAACAAAGAGCTAAAGCCCAAAGCTCTCTAGTCATAGAGCAATGTAGCAGCAGGTGATCAACAGACTCCCCATCTTGTTTACACATGCAACACCAACCCACTATGATAATACCTCATGGTCAAAAATTTTCAATTGTAAGGATCTTCCCTAAAGCAACAGACCACCAAAAAAAAAAACCCTACTTTGAGAGGGGCTTTTACCTTTCAAATACTCTTCCAAGAAAAAATAAATGCACCCCCAACATGCAACACTTTGTAGAAGGCTTTGACTTCAAAGAGCTTACTTTTTGTTCGCATCTAGCAGATAGTGCCTTCTTCATTCCTTCTAATATTATAGGAATAAATTAGGGATAAAAATCTTCCATCAATCCTTGCTCCAATCATGAAGGGCTTTATAAAAAATGACATCCTACTGAATCTGATTCGCACTCCAGCGTATTAAATCTGCTACTGCAACATCTTTCCTATGAGCAAGAATATATAAACCAGGAAACAGCTCCTTAAGAATCCTTTCCCCATACCATCTAAGTCCCAATCAAATGCCCAATTAAAGGTAGGTAGTAGGAGTTTTGTTTTGGCTCCCAAGTGAGAATGATAAATACACAATGCACCATCCTTGCTGCTACATACGTTGACCGCATGCTCTCATCTTTTGAAAGAAAGATGTACAGTGGCCTTCTTCTANGATGTGAACATATACAGATTTACTTTTGAATGGCTTGTAGCACTGCAGGAAACATGAGTCTATACATTACCTTTTGACAGGGCCATCGGGATGCAACCCAATGGCGTCTAAAGTCCCTTTGTCCATGACGAGTTGAAACTGTCTTTCTAACTTTGTCTCAAGGACATCATCAACCTTACATATAGAGTGACACTGTTAAAGTTGTCTTAAATAATGACATAAGAATTAAGTGTAAAAGCATCAAAGACGGAGTTTAATTTGTTATATACACTGTATAAACAAAATGAAAGTCTTTCGGGTTTGCAATAATAAACTGATGTATAACATTTGAACTGTGATAAAAAATCTTATAATCACAGGACATGAAAAAGATCCAGTTTGAAATTAATCTGGCATTAGCGTCTTAGGGTTCTAGGAAAATAATATCACTTAAACTGAGCTTTCAATCAAAGCTTAAATAGAATTGAACCAGTATCCTATCTAGAGCATTTAGATTTTGTTGATTGTCAAAGCAGGCCAAGAAAGTAAATTTTCATTGTATTAGTATCTCAGAAAATTACAAATGAAAGGATTCCATGTGTTGGATTTGTAAAATAGCATTCCTTTTTTCTTTTTTTTTCTTTTCTTTTTTTTTTTTTCGGTATAGAGAATTTTATTCAACAAAAAGAAATTGCAGCATACCAAAATCACAGTCTACAATGACAACAAAATTCTTATTGTAGCAACAGAAAGGAAAATATTAGCTTCAAAGCGCCAAATAAATTCCAATTCATTATTCTGTTTTATCATTGTCTAAAATCCACAAGTTTAGCAAGAAGAACCACCATTCTACCTACCTTTGTACATTTCCAGGTTGAAGAGAATCGTAACATATAAAAGATTTTAGTGAAAAGAATAATTAATCTTTTGTGTCCACAGCTGGGCTTAGCAGAAGGATTATAAATTCAAAATATTAGGTACAAAACAAACCATTGCATTAACAACTAACAATTAGAATTAGTGAAAATTCCATGCAGGATTATAAATTATCAAAACTCCAAAATATTTCAAAGTTTAGTCCTACCAAAAAATTAATATTGGCAAATCCATCACGATCAGCAAGGCTTCGAGCAAGCTGAACTGCCCCTTCACTATAATCAGTTCCAGTTAAATGAGAGAACCTGAACCCAAAAACACCATGAGTACGTTCATTTTAGTGTAAGCTAATATTGAAATTCTAAATAAAAATTTACACAATGTATCCTGTTTTTTTTTTTTTTGGATAGATAACGTCAAGATATTATTAATAAAAGTGCCAAACTGAGTACATTGGGATGTACTCAGTTTGGCACTTTTATCAGATGTACTCAGTTTGGCACTTATCTTGGAAGCAAAGACCGCAGATGGCATTGTTAAAGAGATATCCTTATTGAGGTTAAATCTATCAATTAAAAAGTTACATTTAACATACACCAATATCTATTATCTTGAGCTTATCACTTCTATCTAAATTTTCCACCTTTTCAAGTTTTTATTCTTCTACTCATGTAAATCACACAAATTATTTTTTTGGATAAGTAATAGCAATTCATTAAAACTCAAAAAGTGTATACAGTACTAAGGAAAAACAGCAAAGAAAAGGATACAAGCCGGAAGATTATTGGCAACTACATAAAGAATCTAAGAACTCCATCAAAGAATACGTCGAGAGGGTATATGACTTTGAACCCTATTCATAAAGGGTCTTCAGGAAAAGGAACTTAAGATTATGCAAAGTTAACTCCTTTCCCTCAGCACGTTCGATCAGGGCCTTTCTCATTAGGATATTGGAATACAAAATATCAAACATTGAATTTACCAATTCCAATTCCCAATCATTGAAAGCTCTAGCGAAATTGACATTCTAAAAGCGCGTGCTCTCTTCATTTTGAAGCTTCAAACAAGAATTAATATAGGCATCTTCATCATCTGCAAATGAGTACAAATCAGGGAGCATTCAAAGATTGGTTCCCACTCCACTTATCATGCCAAAATCTTAAACTGTTACCATCCCCTACTTGAAGGTGGACATGATCTACAAAATCCATCCCAACTCAATACTCCTCCATAAACTACAACCATAAGTACTACGCAACCACTATTTTGACCAACAACCCCAATCCTCCCATACTTCCAAGGCAGTAACTCATCTCCACAAATGAGCATCTTCCTCTGCAGACCTCCATAACCATTTGCTTAAGATAGATGGTTGAAAGTGCTGAACTGGCTAACCTTAGACCACGTTGTATTGGAGAACACAAGTATTCCAATCTACTGGATGGAATTTGAAATCATCACCAAATCATTCCCACAAAAAATCTTGCTACAATCTTTCTAATTTATTAGCTACATGTAAAGGTATGGAGAATAGAGAGAAATAATAAGTAAGAAGACTAGACAATATACTTTTTAGAATAGTTTCATGGACTGGGTTGCAGTATTAGGCTTTCATTCTTTTCTTTTTCCAGTCCATGGTTTCATGAACTTTTGTACTTTATGCTCTTGATTTGTACTTTGTTCCTGATGTTTATTTCTTGTATACTCAGGTGACACCCTTCTTCTTTTTTTAATATATTTCTTATTACTTAAATATATATATATATATATATACTTCTTATGATAGTCAGCCTACCCCACCTTGGGCATAAAGTTTCTAACCACCCTTAACCTGTGGTCCATCTTCTCAAGAATGAGGTTTCAAATAGTTCCTGCCTTAAAATATGACCCCAAAGGCATATCAAAATAAGTCATTGTTTAGCTCTGAATATTTCAACACAAATCTTCAGCCAGATCTTTTTGTATAAGTAACTTCAGCCATAGTTCTGGTTTTTTTATAGTTAAAAAATTTTAAAAATTAAAAAGAAAAAGAAAAAAGAATATCTTCTTTTTTTGAAATCACTTGAAAGCACAGAGAAACATATGTGATATACAGGAAATGTTCAACATTTGCTTTGCAGAAAAGAATTTGTCAAATGTCAACAATCAGAAGATAAGAAATTAAGAAGCTATTGCTAGACATTACTGACTTGAAAGCCTGAGACATAAGCTCCCCCCACATCCCTCACCAACATTCTACTCAAAATCTCCATAAAAAGGATAAAAATCAACAGAGAAATGGGATCATCTAGCTTCAACCCTCTTGAACTATGGAAAAGGAAAATGCATGGTGGATATGCATGTCTAAATCCAATACTTCTAATTTCTTCAAAAACTCATTCTGCGAAATAAATAGATCGAACATTTGCAATTCACACGGCTGTAAACTTTCTCAATATCCAACATACAAATCACTGTCATACTTGGCTTTTCAAATTACTATCCAAGCACTCATTAGTTACTAAGTAATGAATTTAAGATTTGCCTCCCTAAGAATAACAATTCGAGCCTCGAAAATTAATGTGCCTGACACTTCCAACCAGACTAATAGGCATGAATTTTTTAGAAAGATGTACAGTGGCCTTCTTCTAGTCAATCTTCAGAGCTGAGCTAGGCGCTGGCTACAGGATGACCGACTGATACTTTCTTCTTTTTTCAATAAGCCACTCTGCTGACCATATCCAACCTCATACTTAATGAAACCAGAAATCTGATTCCAGCCCCTTAGAATATGCATCAAAAGGCAAACTCCATGAGAACCAGCAGCAGACTTATACCATACTTTGTAGCTACAACTCATCTCCAAAGTGCATCCTTTCTCCATTATCATTTTTCTTTTCTTTTTTGACTTCTAATATTTGTTCTACTGTGAATTGTCTAGAGTTCTAGATACATTTAGCATTCACTAATTTTTATTGTATTATTACTTCTTTTTTGTTTGGGCATTTCCTTGTATATTTCCCGGGTAATAGGAGCTTGCCACTTCTTGTGCTTTTTAATTGAATTTTTATAACATCATTTTTTTTTAATTACTCCAACACCTCCAAATTCATTTTTGTTCCAAGTTTTAAGATCTTCTATAAAAAGGCTTTAATTTACCAGCCAATATATGATTAGATGTGTCATAAAAATTGTAACCATTCCAACAAATCTGCACCTTCTCTGCAAAACCTTCCATCTTCAACCACACAGTTTCAAGTTTAGAAACCCCTTTATCTTTCAATACTCCATCAAACCTCTAGCACAATTGGGCTATGATCAGACACAGGCCTTGCTAAATGAATCACGTTTGGTAGTGCTCCTCCTGATTTGGAGACGCTAATATACAATGAATACAGGACATAGAGGGCAGTTCACCATTATTTGACTATGTATATGCCCCCCTAGCAAGGAGACATGAAAGCATTTGATTTTGGTTATTTTCTCACTTATTGAGGTATAAAGTGTCTCTAAGAGTAAAACGAAAAAATAAATAAATAAAAAGTTGAATTATATCTTTAGGGATCAAGGGTGAATTATATCTTTAGGAATCAAGGATGATTGTACAAGACAACCATATGATCGGAGCCCAAGCTCCTTTACAAAAAAATTTATGAAAATTGAGTTAAATAAAAGAAAATTAATACACGTGGGTTTGGGTTAATTGCACTTTCCAACTTAAAACTACAAGAACATTTACAATGTTCCATCTCAAGTTCAAAATAATTTGTACTGCGCTACCTAGCATTTAAATTAACCTTAGAAATGACATTGTGGTCATGCCCATGACATGTCACTGAATTTGCAATAAAGAACCCTCCCTCCCTCCCTCCCTCAAGTAGAAGCAAGAACTAACATTTTTACACAACTTTCTCCTAAACAAATCCTCCATGACATTAAATTCCTAATCCTTGAATTATCTTGCAACCAAAGCTATCCAAGATGAAACATTTTATATAGTTATTAACAAACAACTTATGAGCATTGCTTAAAATGCATTTCATTTACATATCAATCAATGAAGCCCAAGCATACAGAGAAAATCTAAACAAATTCCTAAATCTTGTCGAGGAACACCTTTTCCCCATCTGGCTACTTGATAAGTCTATGCCAGACTTAGCACAAAGGAGAAATAAAGTTATTACTTATTACCCTTAAGGCCTAAATAGTGCACACAAAACTAAATCCAGATGAACAAATAGTCCACAACCTGGTAACCTTCGTCCCTGATCACTACAAGAACTTTGATTAGATCCTCATCAATGCCGCAAGGCACAGGCAACAAGTGATAGGACCCTAAGATGTCCACACTTACTAAAGTGTTCCTAAGTGGTGACTGTAGGCCCATAAATGGATAAATATTATGGTTAAAGCTTTGTTAAGAGAGGGAGTATTGGACAGTGTATTTTGGGTAGAGTTACTAGTAAGGTTGGTTTCAGAGAAAAGATGTAGTGAGGGGAAAGTTGGTTTCAAAACCAACAAGTAGTGAGGAGAAAAGTGCTTGTGTCAATAGCAAAAATGGCCATTTCAAGCTCGAAAGGTTTGGAGAGATAATTGGTAGGTAAATGAGTCATTTTACTAAAGCTCCATTCACTTGCCTCCTTTATTATGTCCATTTAAACAATTAAACTAAAGAGGAGATATTGCAAATCATTTTAAAATTAGGGTGTTAATTGTATTTATAATTTAAGGAGAACATTGCAAATGTTCCAATAGAAGATTATTAACATTCATTATAGCAAGACTGTTTGAATTAATTTTTTTTTATAGGTAATCAAAGAACTATTATTAATGAGTAAAAAATGAATAGTACAAGTTGTTCATGATGATGAACAACAAGAAACAGATGAAACAAACAGCAAAATAAAAGAGAGGGAAATCAGAAAGTTAATCTAAGGGAAAACATAAACTCTGAAAGAGACGAAGAATCAGTAAAACCCCAACAATGAGACCACTCAACAAGACTACGCTGACATAAAACCTTTAACTCATCCCACGTCTTCTTTATGTTCTCAAAGGAGCGATGATTTCGTTCCAATCAAACAATCCACATTAAGCACACTAGAATCAAATTCCAAATATTCAAGTTATGCTTCCCAAGCCACCGATGCCAACAAGATAACAATCCCGCCACCAACCCTAGCATAACCCAATGAATACCAAATGCCTAAAGCATAAAATTCCATAAGGTATGCGTACCAGGACAATGAAGAAGAAGATGGTCTATCGACTCCCCATCACAACAACATATACAACACCGATTTACCAAAGGGCGACCTCTAAGTATGAGATTATCCAATGTGAGAATCCGATCGTGAGCAGCAGTCCACAAGAAGAAAGCCATTCAGTTAGAAATCTTTGGTTTCCAAACACCCTTCCAAGGAAACAAAAAATTCGGAGTACCCTGTATTACTTGGTAATAAGATCGGCTGTCAAACTTACCATCACCTTTGAGCCTCCAACAAAGATGCAGCAAGCTCCCAATCTTCAAAAGCTCTATAAATCCTTAAATCCCACACTCTAACAGTACCTCCTTCCGGAATCCACAAAACCTCAAAGATGCAAGCATCCTTGGCAGTTGAACACACATAGAGCTCATGATAGAGATCTTTTAGGGTATTATCCCTAATCCACCTATCATGCTAGAAGCGGATACAAGTGCCTTCACAGTTCACCCACTACAAAAGACAGATGCTTAGAAAAACTCTCCCACCCTTCATGAATGCTTCTCTGAAGGCCACATCCATGAGTCCTCCTGCACGCTTTTGTACACCACCCCCCTTGACCCTCACCATATTTTGTGGAGATAACGCTCTGCCAAGGATGGGTAACTTCATGCCCATAACGCCACAACCATTTCCCTAATAAAGCTTGATTAAACGATGCCACACCTCTTATCCCCAAGCCACCCAATTCAACAGGTAAACACACCTTTGTCACCAAAGGATATTTAAAACTCCCCTCAGAAGACCCCCAAAGAAAATTCCTCTGAATACTTTCCATTCTAGCGGCCACAACTTTAGGAATAGTAAAGAGAGATAAAATGTAATAAAATGTAAATATGTAAATATGTAAATTGGAACACTATTTTACCTAATGCATATATAGCTAACTTCTTTTTGTGAAAAGTAAATTATTTTCTAGAATGGAGTTTTTAAAATAAAATAAAAAAGTAATAAAAAATATATAAATCAGAAAAACAAGTCACTCAAGTATACACCCAAGTATACAGGATGTATATTGGGGCAAACAATCAGTTACAAAAATTGCATAAATCTAATAAATAAAAACTAGAAACTAAAGAAATATTCCTCAAGGCTGACAGCCAGTCCAATAATGTTCTGAAAAAGAACAACTTGAGATCAGGCGTAGAACTTTCAGTATCTTCAAAACTCCTGCTATTCCTTTCCCTTCAAATGCACCACATCAAGTAATGGGGGATAAATATCCAAATATGACCATTCCAATGACGACCAAACCAACCTTGCCAGCAAGCTAAAAGCTCAACAAAGGTTTTGGCATCACCCAATAAACTCCAAACAAACCCAAAATCATGGACCATAAGTCTGAAGCAATAGGGCAATGTAGCAAAAGGTGATCAACAAATTCACCATTACATTCGCACATATAACACCAACTTGTAATCTTTACCTTTTTCTTCCTTAAATTGTCAGTTGTCAAAATTTTAACCTAAGCTGCAGTCCATACAAAGAAGGCTACTCTAGGAGGGGCCTTTGATCTCCATATGAAAGGATGATCAATAGTGATTAGAAGTCGATAATAAACACCAACCTTGAAGCCCTTTTTCTTGCCTAGTTTCCAACACATATTATCCTCCCCAATCCCTTTAATTACCATATCATAAATGGTATCCATGAAGCTCGTCAAGGACTCCAATTCCCAGTCTCGTATGCAAGGGCGGTGCCATGCCTTACTCGGGGTGGTCACTTGACCACCCTGACCAGATTTATATATATATATATATAACTTAATAAAATTGAATTTTAAATTAATACGGGTTGATGACACCCTAGAAAACAAACTTGGCCACCCTAAAAAAGCCTTGAGTACCCTAAATAAAAATTTGACCTCTCCAAAATTTTGGTCCATTGAAGGTTGAACCAAAAAAATTGTAAAAAAATGCTATGTTTGCAACATTTTCACAATATTTTTACAACTTTTTCACATTATTGTTACATGTGGACAAAAAAGTAATTTCAATGGTAGGATTAAATTAGAACCAATAACAACTTGTCATTTAAACTTCATTGTAAAAGCGTTTCTAAAATGTTGTGGATGTAACACTCATCAAAAATTGCCCAAACAAACAAATTATCCTAAAAGCCCAAATTAAATGTTTAATTTTGATTTTTTAAATTGTATTTTCTTTTTCTTTTTTTGATAAGTATATTTTAAAGGTATATTTTAAAATCACTATTTTTTTTAAACGCACATTGTCAAATAGCTAGTCTATATATTAATGCTTGCTTTAATATTTAGTTGAGTTTGTTGGATTTATGTGATACATTTTGTACATATGCATATGCACTAAAATAATTCTTGGATACGATATTGAACAATATAATGGTTGAATGCCTAAGTTGAAAATGTTGAACAAATTTATAGTTTATCCTTTATTCTTTTACTAGCACTATGGAAAAAAAATTTATATAGAAATCACTTATATTACAAGATTCATCTTCTAAGCAAATTTGTATTTACTTGAATAATTTTCTTTTAGATCTTAGGCTATAAGAAAATGTCTCGTGTTTTCATATTAATGATCAGGATGAAATAAAAATAGTATATTTACAAAGAGGCTTTTTTCAACCTTTTGACCATAACTTCCCTAAAAAAGAAATTAGTGGAGTATTGCATCGGTTTAATCCTGAACTTTATGTATTCAAGTTTTATTTTATTAAACTTGAACTTTATGTATTCAAGTTTTATCCTGAACTTTTTTTTTTTTTTGGTGAAGCCAATATATTCAAGTTTTATTTTATTAAATTTTTTTTAATTTAAGACTTTTAATGACTATCCTGAAAAAAATTCCTGGAGCCGCCACTGCTTGTATGGCCCATACAAAATGTAGATCCCAATGGAGAACCCCATTAGTGAACTGCATTATGCCACACTTGCCTCCTTAGTATGGCAAATTCTAAATAACTCGAGGTAGCATACAGCAAGAGAACTCTCCCCGCTCCATCTGTCTTGCCAAAATTTCACCTATGTTCCATCCACAACTTCATATTGAATGTGGCATGACAAAAAAGGCTAACCCTGTCTAATATTTCTCCACAAACTAACTTCATAAGGGCCAAGAACTGGGCTAGTAACCCCCCCCCCCCCACAACCTCTTCCATTCATTGCCACAATTTACTTCTATCGCCCTTCTCCATAGAGCATCCCTCTCAAGACCATAACACCACAACCATTTCCCTATCAAAGCTTAATTAAAAAGTCTCAATCTTCTAATAGCCAAACCACTTGAAGAAAGTGTAGCACAAACATTCACCCATTTAACTAGATGGAATTTAGTCTCTTCCCTCATACCACCCCATAAAAATTTCTGTTGTAGTTATGCAGACAAGAAAGAGTTCAAGGAAGAGATCTATTTTAGTGTTGAATTCTTAAAGGTCCTACATCACATATTGGTGCGGAAAATAGATATAGACCCCAAATCACACATGTTTATGGATGTTGATGCAAGAAGGCGGCCTACCCAACAATTTTATGGATGGATGATGGAGGCCTGCTTCAATTGGGCTAGATTGATTTAGTAGAACTTATTTAATTTAAGGATTTAATTTTGTTTACTTTTATGTAATTGTTTAAGAGTATTGTTATGCTTGGCTTGATTAAAAAAAAATTTGTTGGAATTTCTTCAACTGGCTTGGTATTCCAGGCAACCTTAGGTGTAGATTCCCATCTTGTCCTTTTTTTTCTTTTTTCTTCTTTTTTTTCTTTAATTCTAAAATTTTTTTGAGAATTTTGTGCTGCATCACATGCGTCCACGTATAGATACCAAATTCCTCAAATATAAGCTAACACATATTTTAGACCATCATTTGCTCCTGCTATGTGTTATCTAGGATTTTCCAATTCTAGATATGGTTCTCCAAGGATTTTCGTATGGCAATTTGCACAGCACATGTACCATGTTTCCTCAGAAAGGATTGGAACAGAATTAGTTTTCTATATTTACTAAGCATAAATTACCAGAAAAGCATTGGAAATTTCAAGCATACCCCTGCTTAGCAAGTTCTTGAAGAAGCAAACCATTGCCAGTCCCAATATCAAGAACACCCCATGTAGACAGATATTTATCACCCTGATCAACCAGCTCAGACTTGGTATCATCAACATGATTCGGTAATTGACCATGAGAAATGTCAATACACAAACCTTTGGTCCAAGAAGCAACTAATTCCATGACATCAGCTCCAAACCTATAGAAACAGAGGCAAACAAACAAAGAGATGAATTCCAGTGAATGTGATATCCTCTCAGTCTTCCATTGTTTTTTTCCCCCACCAAAGAAAAATCTACCTACATCAACAACCTAACAAACAATTAATGAAGGTCAAATAGACCAATAATATATAAGAAAACAGCGAAAGATAAAAATATCCATAAGATCATTTTATTACAGCACCATCCCCGTCATTTAGCAGATTCAAACATCTTTTCTTGATGAAATTAGAATGTAACAATCCCAGACATACCGACCTTAGTTACCTTAAAGGCCCAAGAGTAATTTAAGCTAATTCAAAAAAATCTATCACATTAGAAAGTGCATTAAATTTCACTAAATTTCAGCAATTCCTTTAGCATAGACCTAAGGTGAAACCTCAAGAATATATCACAGAGAAGATACTGAAGAAGCCATCAGCCACAGTATGTGAAGCAATGCTTCTAAACCAGAAGTTTGTATTTAATGCATGAACCTCTACAGCTCTACTTTTACTGATTGAAGTGTATCCAGTGTGTTTCAATTTTTAACTCACACTCAAGGTGTACCTATTAAGCAATCTTTCAAAATGTGTAAAATTCACTTCACACGAATTGGCTGCATTAACCGTTTTGTAATTATTCCTGTCAATTTAGAACGAAATTAAAATTTAACCATGAAACATGACTATCCTGCTCCTAACTCGCACACCTTTGACCATGTGTAACATGGCTGGATCATGCTTAAAGAAGTTTCCATATGGTCTCTTTTCCTTTAGAGTTCTACATTCCTAGGAGGTAACCCACAACCTCACCATTTACCCCATTCTTTGTAGAGGGAGGAAGTGCCATTTGATCTAAAGCTCATTGGCATATCAACTAAATATAAAAGATAAATATCGTGCAAAATAGCAATAATGTAAAAAACCAATTAAGAAAGTTCATAGGTTTCATTTTCGTAAAATAAAAAAACAAAAAAACAAACAAAGGTTGTGGAAGTATTGTAATTGACTCTCTAAGTCTCTAATCTATTGCTATTCCCACAAGTCACAACAAACATTGGATAATAACAGAAGAATTTTATATATCCAAATAAAAACTTACCAAACCTCACCGGCATGGCCATGTTCGCGAAAATTTGTCAACTCATCAGCATAAGCAGAATCCCAATAACTCTGAAGCCCTAGCATCGATTGCGCTGCTTCTTCAGTCTCTACTTCCTCCTTGTCAGAACTGCATAGATACACAACACATCATTTGAAAACCAATTTGCACGCACTATCAACCAATAATGAACAAGCTTCAACATTTCATCTCTTGTAATATTTCAAACAAATTACCTACTCCTAAAACCTCCTAACGCTATACATTTCAAAGTAAATCAGCAACCCCATTTAGCTATAGAAAATTTACGTCTAATGTATAATAGTCTTTGAATTAACAAAGATGAATTTGACAGAGCAAACCAAAATTTCAAATCTCAATGCGTATTACTCTTACTCTTACACCTTGTTCTTTTAACATATTCAGAAAACCTCATCGATGAATTCTAGAAGCTTCATATCACAATCACACATCCAAAATCACAAACAGTTTCAGAACTTCGCTAACAAAAAACAGAAACCTAGCATTGGAATTCGTAATTCCGCGACAGACATTTTTCTTTAAAAAAAAAAATCTCGGGAAACAAACAGAACGTTGGATAGAGAAGGAGATGGGAGACCTGTAATCGGAGGAAGGGGCGGGGGGGAAGTTGGCGGCGGAGAGGGCGTCGGCGGCGTCGGTCTGGCGCTGGTCATCGTCGAGAGTGCTGCCGTACTCGCTCTTGATGGACCAGGAGTCGGCGGCGACGGAGCGCTCGTCGTCGGAGATGAGATCGGAGACCACTGCGCCTCGGCTTTGCTGAGACGAGAGCTCTGGGTCCTCCGGAGCCAATCGGATACCAGCCATTTCTACTATTTCTCGTTTTTCAATACAAAGAAAGAGAGAGAGATTGGGAAATGAAACGTAAAGGTGATATTGGGATTTGGGAGTGATGAGATGAGACGCAGACTCTCTTACAGCACTGGACTAGTAGTCTATTTCTCTATTTGAATTCCGGTTCGGATCTTCCAGTTGGATCCACTCTACTATACAGAATACCACTCTATACTCTACTCTATACACTCTACTCCACTTCGGTACATATCACATCGCTGTCACGTGATCCGCATCCTTCCTCTCACCTCACAGGAAAATTATTATTATTATTATTTATTTTTATTTTTTTAAAAGAACCTCAAAGGTTTAATGTTGCAATAAGCGATGTTTGGAGGATAATAAATTCAATAAGGACAGAATGTAAACATTTTGGTTTACACCAACTAATAATGATATACAATATCAGTTTTTTACTTAAAATTTATTATAAAATTAATACATCTAATAAATTTTTTTTTTTTTAAAACTTTATTTCACGTTTCTCTTTTTTTAAAAGAGTCCCTAAAATCTCGTCTCCCTTCTCAGTTTCTTTGTCTTGCGCCACAAACCTTAACGGACTTCTGTTTACTGCCACATTACCTTGCCAGACCTTCGTTCTCCACCTTATCAATTCAGCGGAGTTGCTATTGAAACCTTGACAATGGAATACATGACTTCAAGGTCTGTTTTGCTATATTTTGTTATGGCTAAAATACTATTTTAGTCCTTAAATTTTGCCAAAAGTTTGTTTTTTGTCTCTAAATTTTAAAAAGTTCTATAGGAATAAAAAGCCCAAGAATACACGTCCACATATGTGGTGGGCCTAAGGCCTAGGCTGAGGATAAGGAATCATCCAAGGATGGGAAAGTACTGTAGAAAGGGGCCCATGGTAATAAATGAAGAAAACAATGTTAGTCATAGTAGTCCAGGAAGCTTTACCAAGGACAAGTTCTTTCTTAGCTTCCCAACGCCGAGGTCCGAAGATGTGATTTACTGACAAAGGCAGTCTTCTAGACCATTTCGTGGAGGAAGATAAGTACTAAAGATAAACAGAGAAGAGTATGGCCATGAAATATCTCTAGAAAAAGCTGCTACATCCGCATTAAATGCCCCACAACCAACACTCTAGCCGCATTAATGAAGAAGTGATGCCTGAATAGTGATTTTCAGCCTTATAGCTATTACCTAAGAGCTTTGGGAAGGGGTTGATGGGATAAAGATCGACACTAGCAAGTCTAACTTACATGTGGATGGTAAAGATAAAAAGGGAACGTAGTATATAAAGTAAGAAAAAGGAAGAAATTAGAGGAAAGGAGACTGTAAAAAATCTGAACTACTTCTATAACCATTATCACTCAATATATACAAGAGTAGAGCTCCTCGGATTGTACCGAGGACAAATTTTCTTATTCAAACATATCTTGATTTTGTTTGATTGTCTTACCAAGTTTAGCTGTTGTTTCATTCATTCAAACTCAGTTTTTCGACCCACTTTCTACAAATTTATTATTTTGGGTTTATTGGGTTTGAATCCAATTTACCTTCTGGGCCGAGGATCCAAATCCAGTCCTTACAATTGGCGCCGTTTGTGGGAAGAACTATTGTATTAGTGAGTGCAACGGTTAACTATGGTAGGATCATGTCCACACTAGGAAAATCCATATTGAGCATAATCCACAGGGTTTCAGTGACAGGACGATTTCCTTAATCTTGAACGTGAAAGAGACCGTGAGCGCGAATGATATTGAGAGGGTAGCGTGCACACCATGCATACTAGCAAAAGTCGTTCTCGAGTTGGAAGTCCTGTTTCTCAGAGGCAAAACAACAACAGAGACATGCAGACAGAGATTGACAATTTGAAAAAGCAATTATGCCATACACAGTGGAAGCAAACTCCATCCAGTTCTGACATGTCCTCCAATGATGAGGAGGACGATAATTACAGGTAGAGGTTAAGAACTCCACCAAGCGAGACCTTCTCCTATGAGGAAGAGCACCGTCATAGAAGTAGACACAAAAGCCCGCCTCATAAGGGTTTGCGAAATGGTGCTATGGGCCAAGCGCTAAATCAAATCTCCAAGTCACCTTTCACACGAAAGATAGAGGGGGCAAGACTTCCTCGGCGATTCCATCAACCCACGTTCACAATTTACAATGGTCGGACGGACCCTGTCGGGCATGTGAGCCAATTCAACCAGAAGATGGTTGTTCATTCTAAAGACGAAACTTTGATGTGCAAAGTATTCCCATCCAGTTTAAGACCTGTGGTGATAAGGTGGTTCGATGGTCTGAAACCAAATTCCATTAATTCCTTTAAGGAGCTCACCTTGGCATTTGGCTCACGTTTTATCACATGTAGCAGAGTTCCTCGGCCTTTGGACTCACTATTGTCCTTGTCCATACGAGAAGGGGAAACCTTGAAAATATACTCAGGCAGATACTGAGAAATGTTTAATGAGATAGATGGTAACTTTGACGACGTGGCCATTAGTACTTTTAAGGTCGGCCTCCAAGCCAAGCATGATTTAAGGAAATCTTTGACTAGTAAACTGTCATTAGTGTTCATCAACTCATGAACCGGATTGATAAGTACAAAAGGGTTGAGGAAGACCAGCAGCAAGGGAAAGGAAAAGCTAAGGTTATCCCTCAAGAGATGAGGGATTTCAAGTCAGACCGATACAACAACAACTGACCTTGAAGAGACTTTGCTGGGCAGTCAGGCTCTACCAACACTCAGTCGATTAATGCTGTATTTCGAGAACCAGTGCACCAGGTGCTGGAGAAGATTAAGAATGAACCATTCTTCAAGTGGCCAAATAAGATGGCAGGAAACCCCATGAGGCGTAACCAAAGTCTTTATTGCCAATATCACCAGGTCCAAGGGCATACCACTGAAAACTGCAGGAATCTATGGGATCATTTGGACTAGCTAGTCCAAGAAGGAAAACTAAAACATCTTTTGCATCATTCTAGTGGTTAGCAGGGCCAGACGAATCAAGAGCCCACGAGAAATGCGTCCTTAAGGCCTCCTATTGGCATGATAAATGTCATCTTTGCTGCTCTAAGGAGGACCGATTCCTGTCCCTCCAGGGTGATGTCTGTGGCTCGATTGTCAACTGAGGAGTCTGATTCGGAGCCGAAGAGGGCCAGGGTGGATATCCAGCTGGTATTAAGTTTTTTGGAGGAAGATAAGGTTGGAACCATACAACCCCATGATGATGCATTAATGGTCACTCTTAGGATTGGAGGATATGATGTGAAAAGGGTAATAGTAAATGATGGCAGTGGTGTTGAAATCATGTATCTTAACTTGTACAAGGGGTTAAACTTAAGACTCGAGAATCTGATAGCTTATGACTCTCCTTTGGTGAGCTTTAACTGGAACATGGTCATTCCAAAAGGTCAAATTAGATTACCCATACAAGCTGGCATAGTGGTGGTGAAGGTGGACTTCATTGTGGTGGACGCTTATTCCCCATACACAACCATTATGGCCAGGCCTTGGCTTCATGCCCTAAGAGCCGTATCTTTTACTCTACATCAGAAGGTGAAGTATTCATCAGGAGGTCAAGTTGAGGGGATCATTAGGAGCCAATCCACGGCTAGGTAGTGCCTGGTGGCTGCCATATTACATCGGTCTGAGGTTGAGTCTTCGATCTTTGCTGAAAAAAGCTTATAGCAATTAAAAGCTTCGGTGTTGCCTACAAATGGATCAGCCGAGGAGGCGAAGTGTGAAGATCTAGAAAAAGTTGCTATTGGTGATGATCCAAAGAGGTTCTTTCAAATTGAAGCTCAGTTGCCTCCTCAAGAGAAGGAAGAGCTAATAGATTTTCTTCTAAGAAACATTGACGTATTCGCATAGGATGCCTATGAGGCCTCGGGAGTAGATCCAAGATTCATATACCATCATTTAAATATTAACCCATCCATTACTCCCAAAAAACAACCACCTCGGCAACTATCCAGGGAATATGCTGATGCTGTTAAAGATGAGCTGATAAAGCTCAAGAAGGCAGGGGCTATCAAAGAGGTTTTCAACCCTGAATGGCTAGTTAACACTGTAGTGGTAAAAAAGAAGAATGGGAAGTGACAAGTGTGTGTGGACTTCACCGATCTAAATAAAGCTTGCTCAAAGGATCCTTTTCCTATGCCTTGGATAGACCAATTGGTGGATGCAACGGTAGGCCATCCTCGGATGAGCTTCTAGATGCCTTTTAGGGGTATCACCAAATACCACTAGCCCTAGATGATCAGGAAAAGACAGCTTTTGTCACTCCCATTGGAAATTACCATTACAAAGTGATGCCCTTTAGTTTGAAAAACGCAGGATCTACCTATCAAAAGATGATGACTAGAATGTTCGAACCACAATTAGGCAAGAATATTGAGGTCTATATAAATGACATGGTGGTAAAAAGTAAGGTAGTGTTCGAGTATGTAGGAGACCTCGGAAACATTTTTGAAATTCTGAGGAAACATAAATTGCGCCTCAATGCCTCCAAATACTCGTTTGGTGTAGGGTCGGCAAGTTTTTAGGCTATATGGTAACATACAGAGGAATTGAGGTCAGCCCCGATCAGATCAAAGCTGTTTACAGTTTGCAACCACTTCAGAATCCCAAAGAGGTCCAAAAGCTCATCGGAATGATTGCTGCCTTGAATCAGTTTATTTCCCGGTCAGTGGATATATGCAAACCTTTCTTCCTTTTGATGAATAAAGGGAAGGGATTTAAATGGACCGAGGAATATGCATTGGCCTTCCAGTAACTTAAAGAATATCTATCTCAGCCACCTATTATGTCCAGTCCTAAGATGGACAAGGTATTGTTTGCTTATATTGTTGTAGTCCCTCATGCTATAAGTTTGAGGTTGATATAAGTCGATAGTGGCATACAATGACCAGTTTATTATGTGAGCAAGTCATTACATGAGGTCGAGGTCCGTTATTTGCCACTAGAGAAGACCATTCTAACGATGGTACATGCTACACGAAAGCTTCCCCATTACTTTCAAGCACACATAGTTGTTATCCTAACTCAGCTTCCGCTCAAGTCTGTACTCCAAAGTGCTGATTATACATGAAGGATTGCTAAATAGGACACGGTTCTATGGACTTTTGACATTAAGTACATGCCACGGACTTCTGTAAAGGGCCAAGTCCTTTCCGATCTAGTAGCCGAGTTCGTTGAACCCATATTAGAAGTAGAGGCAGTGAAGCAAGACATGGATGAAAAATTGGTTGGCATGATCTCCCTGCAAGACACTTTATACTGGCAAATATATGTTAATGGTGTAGCCAACCATAAAGGATCTGGAGTGGGGCTAGTTATAGTATCACCCGAGAAAATTACCATTGAAAAATCATTAAGATTGAGATTCGTAGCCATAAATAACAAAGCTGAATATGAGGCTCTATTGGAAGGAATGGCTATGGTTCAGAAAATGGGTAGAAAGACAATAGAGATGTTCTCGAATTCAAGGTTAGTTGTGGGCCAAGTGAAAGGTGAATTGGAAGCCAGAGATGTGAGAATGCAGGAGTATTTGAGTCAATTGAGACGCTTACAATCAGAGTTTGAATCTTTT